>NC_137273.1:1255720-1278220 GCF_053477335.1 Acartia tonsa
AAATTGAACGGGAGTGCCACTTTTTATCTTGGCCGGAGTCGAGAAGCCGACATATTTTGCTGGAGCCGGAGCCGTTATTTTCGTTAAAAACCGGCTCCAGATTAGCTAAAAAAAAATCTATCCAATTATATAAAGTAATACGCTTTTTTGTCTGTAGCGAAGGATCTCGCTAACCACTGAACCGATATGGTACTCATTTACAGTGAATCTTCCGAATACGGAGCCGGGGCTGTTATTGTCAGAGGCGGCTCTACGGAGCCGGAGCAGCACCAAAAATCAAACGGCTCTGCATCCCTGCTTGGCTGTTTTAAGGGGTTGTAGACCGTTAACAAGGGGGTGTAAAGGGATGTGGTATATAATTAGGGTCAGTCCGTACGTCCGTCCGTCTGTACGTAAAAGAATTTCTCGTTAATTTAGACAAGTTAGAATTGTCCCATCAATTTCAAACTTTGCATGATGATTCCTGCAGTAGTTAGGTACAATTTAGAAAGCGTAGCAACTCTATAAGCATTACCAGAATGTTCGTTTGTCCATTTTAAACATGTTGATTTTTTATGTGATATAATTTTCCGATTGATCTGATTTTTGGAGTACTGATTCCTATTACAATAAGGTACAATATTACAAGCAAATCATCTCTATAATTAAGTCCTAAAAATTGTCAGTATGTCCTTAAACAGTATTCTGTATTTAAGAAGTTTTTTAACAAATATACGTATAATTTTGTCAAAACTTTTATATTTTTATTTTGTAAATTCAGTTCTGACACTGTATAAGAGTAAATGTTCCTGTGTCATAACGTTTTAGAGCTTTTATTAATGTTGTCATCCTTGTTAATGATATAATTACCTAATTTAAATATTATTTACTAAGAACAAATATAATTATGTATGTTATTCAAACAAAAATAAACCTTCAAAACTTTATACAGAATATGCTAGCTATTTATAGAATCATATAAAGGAATAAGAAAATGGAGTAAAAATTCACATACTTTACTATATTGATGATAAACAAAATTACCCAATCTGTAGATTAAAATTGCTGGTTGTAAAGTTGTGACACTTTTAGTTTGAATTCAAAATTCAATAAATAGGTTTTTAGATTGTAAATTGAAGTGAGAGGCGCGAAATTTTTTTAACGTCCCTCATTAAATCTCTTGAAGTACCCGTTGTTCTACAAATAATTTGATAATAAGGGGTAAATTTGTTAATCATAATTGGGAATGTACAACAATTTATTGTCCATTGTCTTATCCCTTAATATCCCTGAACCTACCTCACCTAATTTATGAATCAATGATTAAAGCTTTGTACATTAGTACAGGGATCTAAAGGGATAAGACAATGGTTGATAAATTGATGTAAATTTACCCCTTCTGTAGATTACAATTAGTTGTTGAAACTCAACTTAATGAACTAAACAATCAAAATTCACCCAAAGTGCCCAAAGTTGTTAAGCCAACGAATAAGAAAACGTTGTTATAAAACTTTGGGGACTCGTGTAATTAACAGTCCAATGTCCCCTCCCTCCCTGAAAATAATATAATTATTATATTGATAACATGGATTTAGGAATAGGTCAATGCTTGATAAAAAAGTAACAGGATGTTTGTGTTTGTATAACGAAGGATCCTGCTGACCGCTGAACCGAAAGGTTATCCATTTAATTTTGGGAATTGCCCCCTCCCCCAAAGTATTTTTTTTCACTTAAAAAAAAATAAAGTTTAAAGTGAAGGAGGGAGGGTGGGGACATTGGACTGTAAGTTACAATGTAAGCCAAAGTTGGCTAAAAAACTTTGGGTACTATCATTGAATGTTATTTACTAGTTGTGTCCAAACTTTTCAACCAATAACTTTGTTGTTATAATTATTTGGAATGTATATCAATTTATCGTCCATTGTCTTATCCCTTAAGAAACAATCTTATCTCTTTAGAGTACGACCTAGTAATCTCTATAGAATACGTGAATATATTGACAGGGGAAAGTTTGTCGTGAAATTGCGAATTTGGACCTCATTTATTGGTTAGTTCGTTCATCCAATATTCGTGGAGGAAATAATGGAAGGGGTGGTGGATGGGGGGTTTCGTTATTTTATCCAGCTGCAAGCAGAATTTTATTAGAGTACATGAAAATCTGGTGCAGCATCCGAGTAATGACATCCCTAGTACATTTTTCTGTATGAAATACATGCACGCACCATCATGTATTCATTACAATATATGTATGATCATAGATAGACATTTAGTCACAATAATCTGTTAAGACTAAAAATTGGGACTCCTAGCAGACGACAATTTTTAGTAGCGAAGCTACTCTATAATTCGAAATGTCCATCCGTCCGTCTGTCCGATTCAGAAAGGGGGAAACGTGATTTTCTTGGCTCCAATAGTGAGCTGAAATTTCCATCTATGACGTCAATAGAATAGGTAGGCCAAAAGTGGTGACATCAATCCTCATTTTAACAGGGCACTAACCAAAGCTACGTTTTTCGTAGGGAAGCTCTATAATTGAAATGTCCGTCTGTCCGTCTGAAACGTTTTTGGGGAAACGTGATTTCCTCGGCTCCTGTTTAAGATGGACGCCTGAAATTTTCAGCGTTTAAATAAGTTCACATTCTCCATAATTTTACCAAATTATACTAAGATTCGTCAATGGCTGCAATTTTCAGGGATTAAATGAGTTTCAATTCTGTGCACTTCTAATAAGTTTCATCAATCTTTGCAAATTGGTTGGGTTTGCAAGTTCGATTCCTAGATTTTTAAGTTTTTATGATTTTTTAGACTTCTATACAAGTTATAAGACAGAAATAAATTGAGGGATTACATAAGTTTACATTTTACATATTCCCACAAAGTTTCATTAAGATTTGCTTATTCGTTGGGGTGTTAGATCGATTCCTATGATTCTTGATTTTTTTTATTTTGATGTTTATTTTTTAAAGCACTTTTTTATCCATAATTTTTAATTTATTCAAAATCTATTTGTTGAAATTTTTAAAAAAATTTCTATTATTGCAATAATGATGTGAGACTTGTATGCTCTAATCAATCCTTCCTATTATCATTCTTTCCTCTCCAATATGATTTTATTTATTGCTTATTATCTTTTTTCTATTTTTTTTGTCTTATTTATATGGCCTGTATGAAAACAATGTGTGAATACACATTACTGCATACTTCCTTTTTTTTAGGAAACTGCCATTTGGGAAGAATTTTTTTTTATGAATTAACCATATCAATAAAATTTGACTGTATATATAAATGTATATAATATTCATTTAATTCATTTATTATTTTGTTGTTGTTTTTTTTTCTATGTATGTACACCCAAGAATAATAAATCTAATCTAATCTAAGCTTTGCTACTTATGGTGTGATCCTTGTTTTTATTTTAGATCCCTTTGGGAGTGTGACAATTATGACGTAGGGCCTGGTCCTTTTTCAATGACCCTGTATCATGACGGTACTGATGGCATAACCATGGAATGGGTTAAGGTGAGTTTTTAGAGGGATAAGACAATGGCCGATAAATTGGTGTACATCCCCATTGATGATATCAAAAGTTATCCTTTCTGTAGATTAAACTTAAAGTGGTTGAAACGTTTGAACACATAACTTAATGAATCAACCAATTAAAATATAAATCAAAAGTCCCCAACAATAAGAAAACGGTATTTTAAAACTTTGGGGACCAGTGAAATAAACAGCCTAATGTCCCCTCCCCCCCTCTGATGTCAATCTTTCAGGCCTTCCATAATTTAAAGCTTCTACCATAAAATCAAGTATGTTATAATTGTCCTATCGATTTCAAACTTTTAAAAATGTTGATTTTAAACTATTTTGGTAAAAAAATTTATATGATATGATTATCCTATTAATGTGATTTTTGGTTTAAGGAATCCTAGGACAACAAGGTAAAATGTTAAAAGGAAAGTACCTCTAATAAAGGAGAATATGAGTATACCCCTTAACAGCTAGTAATTTTGCAACACACATACAGGTTCCACGACAAACGCAGGAGTCCCAAACGTCGGAGTGGACAAACGCAGGAGTGTTAAAATATTAATTTAAGTAAGTATTTCTATACAGGTTAGGTTAAGTTAAGATATGAATATACAATTAAGCCTCCCGCAGGGGTTAGGCATTTAAAAAATAGTTTTAAAATATGTAAGGTTAGGTTAGGTGAAGGGTCTACACCTGCGTTTGTCCACTCCGACGAGTGGGACTCCTGCGTTTGTCCTTGGACCCATATACATACATACATACAAATTTGTTTAGACTTCTGCAAGTCAAATTCTAAAACCTTATAATTGTTAACATTCGTTTGTCCTTCTGTCTGATTTTAGAGCTTCGCTTTTATAGATGTTGCCATCCTTGTTTTAGATTCAAACCGAGCTAGGAGAATATCAGTGCAGCGGTTTTCCAGACCTTGATGATCATAGCTTCTTCCAAACTTCTTGCTTTTAAACATTTGAAATTGAAAGGAATTCAGTTTTCAGTATAGCTTTGATACTGGTTAAAATCCGTTGGATTAGAACCGTTTTTCAGCCATACTGAAAAAATCATGTAATATAGACAAATTTTCATAATTATTAAGATAAAAATTATAAGCTTAATACCGGTTTTGTTAGACAACTATTATATAATAAATGTTAAATTATTTCTTTCTTTTTAAATAAATATTTATTTGTATCAGTTATATTTTGTTTTAAAAAAATAAATTATCGAAGGCTACTTTATAAATAAGGTCAATTCGGCTGTCTGTCCAGTTGTTTGTACGTACATACCTCCGTCCGTTAGTCCAAGTAAGTTAAGAAAAAGGGATATATATGTATTATATAATAGAACCTTATAAGCACTTTTGCTAAACATGTATAGTAAAGTCAATAAGTTTAATTAGGTCAAATGTCCATCTTTCAGTAGCAAAGAATCTCGCTAACCGCTGAACCGATATGGTTCTCTTTTACACTAAAGCTTCTTTTAGGTCCAGGGAAGGTTTAGAACGGTTTTGAGGAAGGATATTTTTACCCTCAAGTGCCCCTAGAGACCTCAAGAGGTGAAGCCGCTAGTACCTATCTTATTACATAAAGCAATAAGATTTTTTTGTCTGAAGCTTCAGATTCCAATAACTACTGAACTGATTAAGTTCTCCATTTACGAGAAGCTTCTCACAGGAAGGCAATTTAATTTTCAGATTTAGGTATTCGGATGGTTTTATACTATTTTTCTGCCATTTTGCCCCTCTGCCCCCCACAATTTCGATTACAAAGCCCCCAGATGCTAGGGGTGAAGCTGCTAGATATTTAGATAGACATAAACACTTGTAGAGTGTCAGAAATGAATAATCAGAATATGAATATACATATCTAAGTCGAACGAAACAAAATTGTAGGTAAATTTGTTGAAAAAATGCTTAAATACAGGATATTGTTTAAGGGCATACTTACATTTTTAAGATTCAATCTATAGAGATGCTTTGCTGATAACAATTTATTCTGTTGTCCTAGGAATCAGTATTCCAAAAATCAGGATAATTTTATCACATAAAAATTTGTTGTTAAAAAAGTTAAAAACCAGCATGTTTTATATGGATGTACAGACTTTCTGGTAACGATTATAGAGTTGCTACGCTTTCTAATTCGTACCTAACTGTAATTCATCATGCAAAGTTGGAAATCGATAAGACAATTCTGGTGACCCCGTTATTACGTGCATGACAAATATCTCGAGTCTAACATGTCTAAATTAACGATAAAAAGCTAACCATTACGGACGTACGGAACCTAATTATAGATAAGCTTCGCCTTTAAAAAAAAAACACAATTATATAACAGTAATTACATAAATTTATTATATAAATGCAAAGTATCTAATTATCTTGAGAAAATTATATTTTTCCTCCGCAGGGACTAAAAGAATAGGACAATTGAGGGTAAAAACACCCACCTGAATTTATCTGTAGACACTATAATGCTGGGATCTAAAGGGATAAGACAATGACTGATAAAATCATGTGCATCCCCAATGATGCTACACAAAATTACCCCTTTCTGTAGATTACAATAAGTGGTTAAATATTTTAAACACTTAACTTAATGAACCAACCAATCAAAACCCAATAAAAGTCCCTAAAATTGTCGAGCCAACGAATAAGAAAACGTTATTATAAAACTTTGAGGACTAGTGTAATAAACAGCTCAATGTCCCCTCCCTCCCTTTTTCAATGGCAGGTCCAACCACCTAGCGGTTTTTCGGTAGCGTAACCTACTCTAAAACTAGGGTCGGCCTGTCCCAACGTTCGTCCGTCCTTGAAAGCTAACAAAAAGTTAGATTTTCTTACAGGCTATGGAAACTAGAGGTTTCATTTTTGTATGTATTTTGTATGTTGTAATTTGTGTAATCTTTGTGGGGTAATTTTGTTATCATTATTGGGGATGTAGATCAGCTTATATTTTCCAATGTCTTATCCCTTGAGAGCCCTGTCTTGCCAAATTTGCTCAACAAAACGTGCAAAAATTGTTCATCCCCGCGGAATAAATTAATGAGAACTGGTCGGGGAGGGAGGGAGGGGACATTGGACACTGTAAAGTATATTAGTACCCAAAGTTTTACGTTTGTTGTTTAAAAGCTTTGGGTACTTTTATTAAATCGAGGTTTAAAATATTTTAATGTACACACTTTTGAACCAATCATTGTAATCTACAGAAGGGATAATGTTGTTTATCCTCATTTGGTATGTGCATCAGATTATCGACCATTGTCTTATCCCTTAAGATCCCTGAGTTAAAGAGTTAATACTAAAATTATTATGTCCATTTAAAATTACAAACCACTGACAATAACGTCCAAAAGTAGCGACGCCGTTGTTTTAGTATGGAAACCGATTAATATCCACTGGATTAGAACTGGTTCTTAGCCATGCTGAAAATTCATGTATTGTATCGTATTAATAAAAATATTCTAGTTTGTTGGCAGAGCCTTTGGCCACCTGGGGCTAACAAAACGGGATTCAATCTTATTATTTTTTCATTGTACTATCCATGGAAAGCTAACCTAGAAAACGTGGCTCAACACGTACCGGGAGGTGATAGGTTCAAATCTCGGCTTCAAATCACGTTATAACTAAAGACGTTAAAACTGGGTCCTTCTGCTTCTATGTCAGGTGTGCGACATAAATAGTTAGAGTAGGGGGGGGGGGGCCTTGGCCCAAAAAAGGCGCAACTCATTACCATGCACAGTTAGGACCTCTTAGACAAAGGTCGTACAATCAAAGGGTTGGTTGTCCATAGAGCGAATGGAGTATGTTTTTATTATCCGTTGGGTCTTATAGAAATTTACAAAATTTGGGTATAGCCCCTTACGTGACAACGCCTCTTAAGGGGCATTTCGTCTTTTTTTACAGCAGCTTTGAAAATCTAATGTTAAAATACGACGAAACGCCCCTTATTTCAAATCAATTAACAAATATATATACAATTAATAATTATTTCAGCTTAATCGTATGAATAGATTGTTCTATTAATATATTATTTAAGCTGCAAATCTATCTAAAATTTCAACTTTTCAGACGGTTAGTCTGTTTTTATATTGTTCTTTAAGATGATTGCAGTCTAATAGGAAGGAAAGGGACATTGGACTCTATATTACACTGGTACCCAATGTTTTATAACCACGTTATCTTATTTGTAGGCGTAAAATTGGTTGTTCAATTTTTTCCACCAATTGAAATAATACTAATCTACAGATGAATTAACTTTTTGTTTATCATCATGGGGCTTGTAATCAATTGATCATCCATTGTCTTATCCCTTAAGATCCCTTTATTTTTTTTTATTTTTATTAGTGTTTAATTCTTAATAGAAAGATACTTTATAAGGGTCATCTCAAAAAATGCCTATCTCAGAAAACGCCCATCTCAGGAAACGCCTATCTCAAAAACGCATATCTAAAAAAACGCCCATCTCAGAAAACGCCTTTGTCAAAAAACGCCTTTTTCATAAATATACAGAAATATTTAAAGAAAATCCTTTCAAGAAAAAAAAATTCATATTGTTTATCCGTCCGTTGGTTCGTAATGCTTTATGGGAAAAGGTAATTTTCTCGGCTGCTATTCAAGCTAGACAGCTTATTTTTGTGAAGATTTCCTTATCCTATAAATATCCAGCATAAAAATTACTTGTGGTGTCAGTCTGTCAGTCATGCTAAAAAATATAAAATATAAAAACGAATATGAAAGGTTTCTATAATTTCATTCTTGATTTTTAAAAAGAGCTTTAATTCAGGGATCTAGGGATGGGACAATGAATCAAATATTCAATATTTTAGGGATTTAGCAGGTTTTGACTAACTTTGAGGACGAGTGCACAATTGCCGCTGAATTTGTTATGATCCTAGCAGACAAAAATCAATATAAATAATTAACATAATTTCTGGCAGACAAAAATTTGTATTAGATAAAACTTTTTGGTTGATTCTATTAATTATTTTTTTTATAAAAATATATAATTTCATAGATAGAAAATCTACTGTGATATTATCTATCAACCCCTGTATTTTAAATGCATGTTTTTTGTATTTAGTTGCAGCAGTTTATAATATAGGACTAGGGATGAAAAGGTTCAAAGGGCGATTTTTCTAGTAATGATTTACAGAATGTTTTCTTAGAACTTTTTCTTATTTTTGAGGTTTCTAAATAAGATTAACATTACCTTTACCTTTTTCTTCAAATTTTCTGGATAAACCTGTTTTTCATGGCCTTTTTAACTCTTAATTGAATTAATTGCCCATTGTTCCATCCCAGTTTCCCTGGCTTTAAATAATGAAATGTCCATAATCCAATGCATGATATTGTCTGTGCTTCGCTACTTATAGAAGTTGTCATCCTTGTTATATTATACCCCTTGAACTACAATGAGGAAATTTTGCATCAAACAAGGATGACAACATCCATAAAAGCGAAGGCTTAACAAATTATTCAGACAAGACAGGAAAAACGAACATGAAAATCCTTATAATAAAGTAACAGGTTTTTTGTCTGTCTTTACCGAAGGATCTCGCTAACCGCTGAACCGTTATGGTTCTCCTGTACATGATAGCTTCTCATTGGTCCTAGGAAGGTTTATAACTATTTTTGGAGGAGGGTACCACCCCTACCCAAGAGAAAGCGCCCCTAGAAAAAAGTTACCCCCCCCCCATAACAAAAATAGAATAAAAATAGGGGAGGGAGGTTGCCATTAGTATATGTATAAAGTGACAACTAATAAAATATTAAACATTATTTAGACGATCTCCAAAACTTACATTTTAAGACTTGATTATAGAGATGCTTCGCTTACAACAACATACATTTGGTCTTATGATCCGTATTCCAAAAACCATTGAATTTTAATAGGATGCTTTTTTATTATTTTCTGTAGCTTATGATTATAATAACTACTGAGCTGTTCGAACTCTTCAATTAAAGAGAGCTTAACATAGGTCTTGGGGCGGTTTTAGGCTATTTCAATAGTAGTGCAAGGTAATTTACAAACAGGATCTGATTTTCAAGGAAAGCTTCTTCTACCTAAGCTATTTAATTTTTGCATATATGACAATTATTTAATTAGCCGACATTAAAGATAAACGACTGGTGTATTTTGGTGAAAATTTGCTTCTCAATGCACATATACCCATTATACATCACTTTGTCCGTTGGTCTATCTGTTTAATGGCTGTTATTCATGCTTTTATGTGTTTGAGCTTCGCTACTTATGGATGTTGTCATTCTTGTTTTGATTTCCTTATACTTAAATAATGTGCAAAGGGATTTACAGCAATTTATCGTCCATTGTCTAATCCCTCAAAATTCCCGAATAAAACTTAAGGAAAACAATAAAATAGTTTTGGGGACGGAGATAATATGTGCAGGGAGAGAGGAGACATTGGACTGTAATCTGCACTGGTACCCAAAGTTTTACAACTATGTTATCTTATTCGTTGGCACTATTAGTGTCCAACGTTTTTAACCAATAATCTATCTTACAGAAAAGGGTTATTTTACTTATCAGTTGGGATTTAAATCAATTTATCGTCCATTGTCTTATCCCTTTAATTTCCTTGTATTTTTTCCCATTGTAAGGTATTATTGTAAACATAAGATTTCGATGGTAACTAAAAAAGAAACATTTTCGAGGTTAAAGAATTGATAAAAACATAGCAGAAATATAGGGATAGTGTTTATTGTAAAAAAAATTCCAGTATGGCTTTGAATGCGGTGGATAGAAACCGGTTCTCATCCACACGATAAAACTATGCCTAGCATCGTATTATATCCAGCTTTCTACGAATATATCCGCGGAAAGCTGTTTATAATACGATGCGAGAAATAACCATTCCAGTATGGCTTTGAAACAGATTATCATACGCTTTATTACAATCGGTTCTGAGCCATAATGAAAAATTATGTTTCGGATCGTTTTATGGACAACTTTCTACGAATAATAAAATTAAAAATCATTTTGTTAGTCCGGGCCTTCGAGCTGTGTAAAATAAGATGCAAAAGACAAAACTGTTTCTGTAACAGTTAGGTATGATTTAGAAAGCGAAGCAACTTTATAAGTTTAAAGCCGATCCTTATAATAAAGTAAGAGGATGTGTGTTAATCTGTTTGTTTGTACCAAATGATCTCTCTAACCGCTGGACCGATCGGTTCCTCCTTAACAGGGTAGCTTCCCATAGGTAGCGGGAAGTTTTATAACTATTTTAAGGGAGGGTACCACCACCCTCCCAAGAGAAATTTTTTTACGTTTCTTGATTTTACAAAGAGAGTTTAACGCAACATAGACATAATTTTAAAATAACATTTAAAGTTTCACTAGATAACATAATTTTAAAATAACATTTAAAGTTTCACTAGATGTCTCTAGGGGCGTAGCCACTACTGATTAAGATAAAGTGTTTATATAATTTTGGTTGCCAGTATAATTTACAGTCCAATGTGCATGTGTTTAACCAATGTTATTATCCCTAAACTAGCGGCTACGCCCCTAGAGGCCTCTAGTTGCTCTTTAAATGTTTGGTTTTCTTTTTAAAAAAATACATAACCTTTCTATATTGCGTCCAAGTCTCTAAGCGAAAATCTATTTTTAGATTTTTTTTGTGATTTCTCTATGAAGGGTGGTGGTGGTACCCTCCCCCAAAATAGTTATAAACCTTCTCAAGACCTACGAGAAGCTACCTTGTTAAGAAGAACCAAATCAGTTCAGCGGTTAGCGAGATCCTTAGGTACAAACATAACAACACACAGACAAACACACACACAAACATCCTGTTACTTTATTATGAGGAGTTTAGCCAATATTAATTTCCCTAAATACATGAAAATTCTTATCTTATCAGAAAGCTATTAACTAATGAAACTTTTTTTTTTTTTTTTCAACATATATTTTGTTATATAACTATTTTATCAGGCAAAGCTTTTCTATAATTAGGGTATGTACGCCCGTACGTTAGTAACGATTAATTTATGCATATTAAAATTGTCCTATCTATTTCAAATAGGAATTTGAAGAAAAGTGCCACTATCTATAATACAAATCTTTCTGTCTGTTTTTCTGTGTTTTTATCGAAGGATCTCGCTAATCGCTGAACTGATCAGGTTCTCCTTAAGAGGGTAGCTTCTCATATGTCTCTGGAAGGTTTATAACTATTTTGGGGGAGGGTACCACCACCCTACAAAGGGAAATCGCCAGTAGAGAAAAAAATAATCACCCCCCCCCCCCCAAAAAAAAAGCCGCTAGTTTGCATTATAAATTGAGGCCTCTAGGATCACTTATGATTGCAGGGGTGGGGGGGAGGGAGCGGACAGTTTGGGATTCAATTTCATTTTCAAAGATAAAAAGTAAAAAAAAATTTTCACATTTTCTTGATAGGTACCCTTCCTCAAAATGGTTATATACCCTATCCAGCGGTAAGCGAGATAATTCGGTGGAAAAAACACACAGACAGACATTCTGTTACTTTTATAAATATCATCATTTCTTGTTTATTAGCAGAGCGACTCTATAAGCCAATTCAAATTTTGTATTAGATTGTTAATATCTTTGGCGTTCTGTTGGAAAATAACTGCCCCAAAATATTTATAAACTTTCATTTCTTGTTTATTAGCAGAGCGACTCTATAAGTCAATTCAAATTTTGTATTAGATTGTTAAAATCTTTGGTGTTCTGTTGGAAAATTACTCCCCCAAAATAATTATAAACTTTCCCTGGATTTACAAGAAGCTTCACTGTAAATGAAAACCATATCGGTCCAGCGGTTTACGAGATCCTTTGGTACAGACAAGCAAACACCCTATTACTTTTATACATAGGTTTAAAAATATACAATTTAAATTTTTTATTGCTTACTATAATAGCTACTCTATAATTTATTTCAAACTTTGGATTAAATTTTTAATGTCTTTGGCGTTATGTTGGAAAATAACTCTCCCAAAATAATTATAAACTTTCCCTGGACCTACAAGAAGGTTCACTGTAAAATTGGAACCACATCGGTCCAGCGGTTTACGAGATCCTTTGGTACAGACAAGCAAAGATCCTATTACTTTTATACATAAATTTAAAAATATACAATTCAAATTATTTATTGCTTACTATAATAGCTACTCTATAATTTATTTCAAACTTTGAATTAAATTTTTAATGTCTTTGGCGTTTTGTTGAAGAGTTGACACCATTCTGAATTCCCAAGTCTCGGTTGCTTCGTTGCTAAATATCTGAAAACAAGGATGACAGCATAAATATAAGGGAATCTTAATAAAATCAGAATGCAGTTTAAAGTGCCTATCTATAATACAAAGTAGAACGATGTCTGTCTGTCCGTCTGTCTGTCCGTCCCTTAAGATCTCGGTAACCACTAAACCGATCGGATTATACTCTTCAGGGTATCTACCTATCGGTCCAGTGGTGGTTTTAAGCTATTTTCTTTGGGGGTGGGACACCCCCAACCCCCCAAAAATGAAAATTTACCCCCCCCCCAAAAAAAAAAAAAATTTTCTTCTTGAGAACACATTAGACTATGAGCAGCACCAGTAGTAATTTTCTTGTGAACACATTAGACTATTTTTTTTACGAATTTTGCGAATTCGTTATTTAATCGGAAAATGTTTTCCTGCTGGGTAAGTGCGAAAATTTGCGATCCGTTCTGCTGGGTAAGTAATAGAAGATGTAATTATACCTCTTGGGGCAAAGCCCCTAGAGGCTAGGGGCGAAGCCGCTAGTAACAAAATGACAATTGATATGCCAGTATACATTGGTCAATTTAAATTTATACTGGCCTATCATTAGTCATTTGTCATATATAGATGTATAATCCAAACAACTACTTGCCCCAAGTGGTGGATACCCTAATCGTCGGCTAGCAAATTACTGTCTGTTCTTTTGTAGGGACTCGATCGACTGTGTTTATATTTCCGATGCTATTAGCTGATTTACAAAATGGGATTGGGGAGTTACATAAAGCTCATATCCCCTCTGTTCTGTTACTTTTATGGCAGACTAACAAAAACAAAAACCCTATTTATTGAAAAAACTGGCCCCAAACCTGACCTCAAAAAGTAAATGATACCTTTATTGCTAGATTAAGAGTAACCAAACTCTTTTGATAATACTTCTTTGATTCGGTCTAAAATTTAAAAATTGTAAATTAAAGTGTCATGTGTGACGTCATAAAAATACGTCTAAATCCATCTCTTTTTTTTAGGGGTTTCCTTTCCCACTTATCCTCTCATCCTTCCATTCTAGACGTTTTTTTTATGAAATATGAAACTTTCCATATTTCCAATGAAAATAAACAAAATAACGCTCTTTTTTTGAAAGATATTATAAGTAAAATAAAAGAATCTTTTTCTGTCCCTCTTTCCCTTTCTCTTGCTATATTTCTCTATATTTCTTTCTTTCTTTATCTCTCTCTTTTTCTACTGTCTGTCTCTGACCAAGCCTTACATATCATAAACTATCTTAAATGCCTAACACGTAAGGGGGGCTTATTTGTGTTATAATAACTCAACCTAACCTAACCTGTATAAACATACTTGAATAACTTAATATTTTTTAGAAACTCCTGCGTTTGTCCATTCCGACGTTTGTCTTTCTGCGTTTGTCCTGGAACCAATAAAATTAATAAACCACTGAATTTACCTTAGTTTGCTTATTCTTCATTAAACTTTGGGCTACCATAGCTGAAAAAAAATACATTAAAAATATTAAGAAATTAAGTACTTAAGTACAATTTAAATTAAAAATAACTAGCGTCTACGCCTCGTAGAGGCCTCTAGGGGCACTTAAGGTTGTGGCAGGTTGAAATCGACCTTCCATTTTAGGGGTGGGGTAATTTTTTCTAGGGACGATTTCTCTTGTGAGGGTGGTGATACCCTCCTCCAAAATAGATATAAACCTTCCCAGGACCCCTGAGAAGCTACCCTGTAAAGGAGAATAACAGCGATTAGCGAGATCCTTCGTTACACACACACACATCCTGTTACTTTATTATAAGAATAAATCTCATATAAAAAGGTATTTTTTTTAAAAATTTAATGATAAGTTGCATTTTTAGCTAATTACTGATGTTATTGACTTTAGAGCAGCTATTCAGGGGTCATAAAAAAAGAGAAAATCATAAAATCTTTATATTTAAAATTAAACCTTCAGTAGATTAAAAATTTTGATTTTGGCCGTATATCATTATCATTATCAATATCCGGCCGGATACCGGATATTGAAACTATCCGGATACCGGATATCTGGATGATATGTAATGCCGGATATCCGATAATTTGCAGGATATCGAACGTTGGCCTGATATACGGTAGAACCGGCATTAGAAATCAGCCGGGTATCCGGTATCCGCTCTCCGGCCAAAAAAGTATCCGGTCTAATCGAAATTAAGATTATATTAGTGGAAAAGTTTGAACACTGCTAGTTTGAACAAACCAATTAAGAATAAGGGTAACCAAAGTTTTCAGACCAATGAATAGGAATGCATGTTAATAAAACTTTGGGTACCTAATGGCAAATAAAGCTCGTGTAAAATTCTGCCTTTTCTAACTGTCAAGCCTGGCTCTAAAACCTAAAAAAAAGTTTAGAATTGATAGGTCAATTTTAACATACCTTATTCACAACGATAAGTGCTAGTGGCGTATAAAGTTTGGCTTTTTAAAAAAAATTTTGGGTATAGTCCCTTTCGTGGAAAAGTCTCTTGAGGGGCGTTTCATCGTACTTTCACAGTAGCAATTCCCAGATTCCTAGCCCCTGCGGGGGGCTCTAAAACTGCGGGACCAATTGCCTAACCCTGAGGCGCAATCACCTAATCTAACTTAATATCCTATAAAAACTACTGTGAAAATACGGCGAAACGCCCCTTAAGAGGCGTTGCCACGAAAGGGACTTTACCCAATATGGATTTGTTAGCATTGCATATTATTTATCAGGGATCTAAAGGGATAAAACAATGGCCGATAAATTGATGTACATCCAAAATGCTAACACACAGAATTATCCCATCTGTATATTATAACTACTGGTTGAAACGTTTGGTTTATCAACTCAATGAACCAACTAATCGAAATTCAATATTGTCCCCAAAGTTTTTATGAAAAAGAAAACTTTATTATACAACTTTGAGAACAAGTGTAATAAACAGCCCAATGACCCCTCCCTCCCTGCTATTCAAAATGTACAAAAAAAATTTGGGGTTGTATTTTTTTTCCAGGGGCGATTTATCTTGGGGAAGGGTGAAGATAATTTCCCCCTGAATAGTTAAAAACCGTTCCAGGACCTTTGAGAAGCAACTCTGTAAAGGAGAACCATTTAGGTTAGCGATATCCTTTGAACAAACACTTAGATACACAGACAGCAAGATATCTTGTTACTTTTCTATAAGAATAAGTGGGGATACCCTCACCCAAAATATTGATATTTCTTCCCAGGAATCTTACGAAGATTCACTGTAAAGGAGAACCATATCAGTACAGTGGTTAGCGAGATCCTTCGGTACAAACACTCAGATACACAGACAGCTAGACATCCTGTTACTTTTTTTTATCATAAATCAACCTTTAAAACCTCAAGGATTTCTTCGCATAGCTGGATTTTTCTTTGCCAATCGGATACTTTCATCTCCTTAAAAAAAAACGAGGATAAGGATTGGGCCGAATACTTATTTGGCCAGATACCGGATATCCGGCTAATTCATAATGCCGGATAACCGGATATTGTAGTATCAAATAAAATTTCTTCATACAATTCGGCTGCGTTTTATTCAAGAAAACACATTTTAAAAAATTACGACTCTTGCATATATTATTTAGGGCGTCTCATTTTCTTATATAACTTTTAAACTGCACATTCTAATTCGAATACCCATGCAAAAGCATATATTAATTTTTATATTTTGAGCGTTGAACTAAAAAGCTGACAATTTCAGTTTAATAGGATTTACATTAGAGTTGGGACTGATACCGGATATTGCAACTATCCGGCCGGATATCCGGCCATATAATCTTTTATATTATACTACAAAAAAACCCTACTTTTATATTTTAAATTGCTGTAATTTTAGTTTTTTTGGGGGCTAGATGAAAATTTTTCTCTGAAAATGTTTATTTATTTAAAAATTTTATATTACAAACTAAAAACATTATTTTTGGCGTCGACAGCTGTACTTGGCTGCTGCCAGCCGCCGAAACTAGCAGTCGGCACCAAAACGACATCCGATTTTTGGAAAAAGTTTTGCTACTTTAATATCCGGTTAACTGCCCGGATATTTGGTAATTTGCCGTATATCCGGCGTTAGCCGGGTAACTGTCCGGATAGCGGATATCCGGCATTAGAAATCAGTCAAATATCCGTTATCTGGTATCCGGCCAAATATGTATCCGGCCTAACCCTAATTTACATTAGAAGTCAATGTCGGAAAAGACAGTCAGATAGACAGGCAGACACAATCACTTGTAGAGTAGCTGCGATAAAATTAACCCCACCTGTTGTGTGTATCCAGGCAAACAGCCATACAGTCCCAACAGGACATACATACAGACAGACAGACACAATAACTTATAGAGTAGCTGCGATACTATTGACCTAACCTGTTGTGTGTATCCAGGTAGACGGCCATACAGCCCCAACAGGACATACAAACATACATACAGACAGACAGACATAATTATATATAGAGTAGCTGCGCTATAATTAACCTGACCTGTTGTGTATATCCAGGTAGAAGCTGTACAGTCCCAACAGGATATACATACAGACAGACAGACATAATTACTCATAGAGTAGCTGCGATACAATTAACCTGACCTGCTGTGGGTATCCAGGATCACAGCCGTACAGTCAATTAGGACATACATACAGACAGACAGACAGACATAATTACTTATAGTGTAGCTGCGCTACAATTAACCTCACCTGCTGTGTATATCCAGGTAGACGGCCATACAGATCCAACAGGACATACATACATACAGACAGACATAATTACTTATAGAGTAGCTGCGATACAATTGACCTCACCTGTTGTGTGTATCCAGGCAGACGGCCGTATAGTCCCAACAGGACATACATACATACATACAGACAGACATATTACTTATTGAGTAGCCTTGCTACAATTAACCTCACCTGTTGTGTGTATCCAGGCAGACGGCCACTCAACGTCCCAACAACATACATACATAAAGACAGATCAATTATGAGTAACTATGCTAACATTGATCCTACCTGCTGTGTGTATCCAGGTAGACGACCGTAGAGTCCCAACAGGTTGTATTTTAACCTAATATAAATAATATAGAAGTGTTATAAAAAATCAGCCATGTAACGTGATAAAAATGAGGGATCTCATTTTATGTTTTTTTTCCCATTTCTCCTCTCATCCCTTATTTTTATGACGTCACATGGCTCATATTTTGAGACACTTTGTAAAGCCTTTTAACAGTTATAAATCTATCTCAACCATAACATTTATAAATTAGTAACTACTGCTGCTTCATAACGAAATATATTTCAAAGAAAAAAATCTTTATTATCAATCGCATCTGTAATAGAAAACAACAACATAAATAAATGAAAAGCTTCATTATATGTTTTTTCATGTGCTTCACTTAACTGTGTTTAGTGCCCTAGGAAAATGGGGATAGACGTCACCGCTTTTGGCCTACCTATTCTATTGACGTAGTAGAGGGAAAGAGAAAATGAAGGGAGAAAGACTACCCCTAGAAAAAGGATGGGGTGTAGGATATTTACTGACGTGAATAGAATAGATAGGCCAAAAGCAGTCACATCTATCCCCATTTTGCTAGGGCACTATAGACAGCTAAGTCACGTGTTTTATATTTTCTCTATGAAATATCCTCTAGAGTATTACAGACTGACTGACGGACCAAGATGGTTATTGAATACGAGATTATATCTATAATACAAAGTAGAACGATGTCTGTCTGTTTGTTTGTTTGTTTGTCTGTTTGTTTGTAGCGAAGGATCTCGCTAACCGCTGAACCGATCGGGTTCTCCTTTACAGGATAGCTTCTCATATGTCCCGGGAAGGTTTAGACCTATTTTCTTGGAAAGTGGGACACCCCCAACCCCCCAAAAATGAAAAATACCCCCCCCCCAAAAAAAAAAAAAATTCCTTATTAAAACTAAAATTAAAACAGTTGGGTCTACTACCCTCCCCCTCCACCCCCCCCCCCCATTTTTTTTATTTTTTTTATTTTTCTTTTAAATCTTAAATACGAAAAATTTGTTTCATCAAACCTCTTTGGACAAAGCCCCTAGAGGCTAGGGGCGAAGCCGCTAGTATATACATAAAATATTCGCCGTCTATATAATATAGCAGCCGAATAATTCTAATATATAATGGCAATTATAATGTAAGAAAATTGTTTAATGGATAAACATTAAAAGAAATCTTCACAAAAAATTCAGCAGTCTATCTTATGTTCAGACAGTCAGACATTTATGGGGCTTCATATATATATACGTCGATGGCTACTCTTTATAATTAAGCCTCTAGATGCTAGTGGCGCAGCTGCTATTATAATAAGTATAGGCTATTACATAGTACGTTAAGAACATAAAAAGAGGACTTTCCTTCAAACCGCCTAATGAGCAAAAACTCCCCCCACCCTTTTCTTTTATAAACCGAAATGGAGGGGGTATTTTTTCTACCCTTTGCCTAATATAACCTAATATAGACCTGACCCAAAAAAAAACACCCCGTCCTTATTACTATAATATAAATAAGGGGGGGGGGGTTAATATGCTCGACTAGTCATTTGAAGGAAATTACCCATTATAATTATAAGCAGATAAGATCATGTTAAATTTTGAAGTACGTTTTTATGGGGTTTTCTTTACTAATTTTTAAATACATATTTTTTTTAAAGCGAAACTTTTCTATAAATAGGATCGGTAGGTCCGTAATGGTTAGCTTTTTCATTAATTTAGATATGTTAGAATTGTCCTATTGATTTCAAATTTTGCAGGATGATTCCTATAACAATCATATAGCAATTCTATTATAGTATTCATGTGATTTTTGGATTACTAATTCCTATTACATCAATGTATAAAGTTAAAAGCGAAGCATCTTTATATTCAAGTCTTAGAAAAATAAATACATCTTAAACAGTATCCTGTATTTCAGCAGTTTTGCCACAAATTTACTTACAATTTTATTTAGACTATACATTTATATTCTGCTTTTTCAATTATGTCATTCTACAATGGTTAATGTTCGTTTGTTCTACTGTTTTAGAGCTTCGCTTTAAATACCTTATGTCGATAAAATAAACTGATGTTTGTCTGTGTGAAAGTCTCTCTATAGATTAAGATCTCGCTAACCACTGAACCGATATGGTTCTCTTTTACAGTGGAGCTTCTTATAGGTAACAGACAGTCACACATCCTCTTACTTACTCTTATAAGCCTAATAATTGCTACGCCAATAGCCTTAAGGGGATGACGGGAGAGGCTTAATGAAATGGCTTAAAACAACAGATCTATAGTATAAATGTATATAAAGACAAAACTACCTCCCTTCCTTTTTCAAAGACCTCTTTCGTCGTCTGCTTCTAAATTATTTTCTGCTGCCTGGCTGTGTTAATATAAGCAACACCATATTGGTTGATTTTAAATGACCCAATAGAAAGGTTGCACAATGCGGTTGCGACGGGGAGATACAGTTATTTAACCATTTCTCCCACTAGTGTTTTACTCTAATCTTAAAACAACTCCAAGCATTTTCTGAGATATTTAGCATCAGACCTACCTGATAAGAAGCATATTTGTTCCAGCAAGTTTTTTTCCTGCTTCTACCAAAAACTTTTCTTAAAAAAATCAACAGAAATTGACAGTTTACCTCAACTAATAATTATTTATAACATCGTATTATAGACAGCTTTCCACGGAAATTAAAATGAAAAATTGTAGGAATAAACCAGTTTTGTTAGACCGGAGGCGCTTATATATATTTTTTAAAATGGAAAATTGTCTATAATACGATGCTATACATGATTTTTTAGTAAGATTGATAATTGGTTCTATTCCTGTGGATATTAATCAATTGCATAGCTATACTGTCACGTAAAGTAATATTGTTTTTTTAAACTTTGGGCACTGTTATAAAATCTGTATTGGTTGGTACAAACTAATTTGCAGTGAATTACATTGGTACCCAAAGTTTTCTTATTCGTTGGCTCCAGAACTTTGAGTACTTATCTCGAATCTTTATTGGGTGGTTCAAACTTTACAACCAATAACTATTGTTTGCAAAAATGGTAGTTTTTGACGTACATTAATTTATCGTTCTTTGTCTTATCCTTGAAAAAACATAACACAACTGAAGAAAACCATTAAAAAATATATTTGACCCTAAATCTCTATTTTTGTTATCTAAATGACTTTAGAAATAAACAAGGATGATATGTATGCACTGGGATGTAAAGGGATAAGACAATGGCCGATAAATTGGGTTCCATTGGAATTCAGCCCACACGGGATTCAACCCACGGTATTCAGCCCACACGGGATTCAACCCACGGTATTCAGACATACGGGACTCAACCCACGGAATTCAGTCCATACGGGACTCAACCCACGGAATTCAGTCCACACGGGATTTAACCCAATATATAGATAAAATTCTCAGCTTAAATTTTTTTTTCAAATTTGAGAACAAAATTTTAGAAATATTTTTTTTCTCTAATCTTTTTTAAAGCATATTTTATAAGATAATTTCTACAATAAAAAAAACATAACCTTTTTTTAAAACTCAAATTTAAATCTTTTTTAAACTGTTAATTTTATATATATATTGGGTTGAATCCCGTATGGACTGAAATCCGTGGGTTGAGTCCCGGATGGACTGAATTCCGTGGGTTGAGTCCCGTATAGACTGAATTCCGTGGGTTGAGTCCCGTGTGGGCTTAATTCCCTGTGGGCTGATTCCCGTTGGGTTGAATCCCGCTGGGCTAAATTCCGTGGGTTGAATCCAGTGTGGACTGAATTCAAATGGAACCCTTAAAGTAAAAATAAATTATTACCTAAGAGGTTACAAGTGGGGGTGGGGGAAGGTCGGGAGAATTAGCTTTCAATTTTTGTTTTAAAAAAAAATTTTCTCACTCAAAATAATCATAGATCTTCCCTGTGTAGAAGAACTATATCGGTTCAGCGGTTAGCGAGATCCTTCGGTACAGACAAACAGACAGACATCCTGTTATTTTAATAAAAGATAAAAGAAGGCAAAAATATTTTCAGTTATTTTAAGGGATAAGACAATTAATGATAAATTGATGTACGCCCAAAATGATGATAAACAAATTTACCCCTTGCGTAGATAAAAGTTATCAGTTGAAAAGTTTGAACCTACCAATCAAGACTCAATTAAAGTACCCAAAGTTTTAGAGCCTGACTATAACTTAACGGTGTATTAAAACTTTGGGTACCAGTGTAATTAAGGGTCCAATGTCTCTTGACAATTATGTTTACAAAAACAGAACAGTAAACTGTTATTTGCAAAAATTACAGGAATTTTGTTAAATTGTGAATATGTACGGACGTACGCCCATTCCCTTAATATAGAGTAGCTGCGCTACGTACAAGCCAGTAATAGTGCATCAATTAGAGGAGGAAAAAGGCGATTTTCTTTCAAGTGGCTAGTAGAGCACAGAACTCCCCATCATTTTTTTAAAAATTAGTTTTAAAATTAGAAAAGGAAAGAAGTTTTTTTGTGTATAGTTTCAGTAAGAAAGGGAACAATGGGCTGTTTATTACACTAGTCTCCAAAGTTTTATCATCAACGTTGTTTTTATTCGTTAGCTTAACAACTTTTGGGACTTGTAGAGAGTTTTGATTGATTGGTTTATTAAGTTGAGGGTTCAAACTTTTCAACCCCTAGTTGTAATCTACAGAAGGAGTAATTTTGAATAAAATTATTGGGGATTTACATCAATTTATA
>NC_137273.1:1283220-1313220 GCF_053477335.1 Acartia tonsa
TAATTTTTCTTGCTTTTGTTCCACCCATTCAAGCAGTTGGTGCACCTAAAAAAACAATATTCAAAGATTTAAATATATAGCCTAAATCCTGCAAGGGACCAATTCAAAGATTCTACACTGAAAGTGTATTTTTTTTCATTTTTTTTTTTAGAGGTCATTGGGATATTAAGTTTTTTGGGATGTACATCGATTCCATTGTCTTATCCCTTACTACATTAAGCTTTTTAATATTGTTAACTAAAAGTAACAGGATGTTTGCCTGTGTGTGTGTGTCTGCACCCTAAGATCTTGCTAATGGCTGAAGGGTAATTTTGAGTACATTCACAAAAATATAATAGTTATTTCTCGCATCGTAGTATAAACAGATTACCGCGGATATAAATGTACAAAAATATAACATTAAAACCAGTTTTTTGGCCCCTAGATGCCGAAGGCACGGGCTAAATAACTTATTTTAACCTTATGATTGTAATTTTTATATCCGCGGAAAGCTGCTTATAATAAGGTGCTAGACATAGTTTTTACGTATGGATGAGAACTGGTTCTAATCCACCGGGTATTAATCGGTTTCTAATGAGTACGACAAAATGTTTTATAAAATCCAGAAAGATATTTGTATAATATTGACATTATATAAAAATGCAGGGAGGAAGGGGATATTGGACTGTAAATTACACTGGTACCCAAAGTTTTATAACCATGTAATTATATCCGTTAGCTCAAAAACTTGGGGTGCTTTTCTTGAATTGTAATTGATTGGTTCCAAATTAACAGTGTTCAAACGTTTCAACCAATAATTATAATCTACAGAACGGGTAATTCAGTTACTCATCAATGGGGATGTATATTAATTTCTCGTCCTTTGTCTTATCCCTTTAGATCCATGGTAGAATTAGCATTTATGTACTTAAATTGAACTTTAAGTTTTTTTTAAGTTTGTTTTAAACTAGAATAGTTATATTAAGTTGTCGCGAAGCTTGCTAACTGCTGAACAGATATGGTTCTCCTTTACAGGGTAACTCTTCATAGGTCCTAGGAAGGTTTATGGGAAGGGCACCACCACCCTTAGAGGATCAATCGTCTCTAAAAAAAAATTACCCCCCCCCCCACCTAAAAAAATTGAAAATTTGGGGTAGGATCGACCATCCCTCCTGAAAAAAATCAATTTTTTAAAATTATTCTTTTTAAATCTTAAATATCGAATTCAAACTTCCCCACTCCTAAAAGGTGCCCCTAGAGGCATCTATGGTCGTAGCCGCTATTACATACGCCCCTAGAGGCATTTGGGAAGACAATAGGGAAACTCGACCCTTATTACAAAGTATAAAATCATCAGATCTTTGTAGTATTAATATTCAGGGGATAAATCAATGGCCGATAATTTTATGAGCATATCATCCCAAACCATCCAAATTATTGGTTGAAAAGTATACACAATATTAATTTGGAACTTCCATATAAAGTACCCAAAGTTTATATATCAACAATACAAATATTATTGTTATAAAACTTTGGGTACCAGGGTAAACCAGTATTTTAAATATTAGATAGATAAGATAGATATATTCCATAAATCTAAAGAGATAAGTCAATGGCCGATATATTGATGTTTGTCCCCATTGATGATAAACAAAATTACCCCTTTTGTAGATTAAATTAGTGATTGAACACTTGACTTAATAAACTTACCAATCAAATTTCCCCAAAAATGTTAAAAACGAATAAGAGAACGCTATAAAACGTTGAGGGCTAGTGTAATATTCAGTGAACTAAAGGGGATAAGACAATGGCCGATAGTTTGATGAACATATCATCCCAAACGATTAAAACTATTGGTTGAAAAGTATACACAATATTAATTTGGAACTTTCATAAAAAGTACCCAAAGTTTAAATAAAAATATTATTGTTATAAAACTTTGGGTACCAATGTAAAATGGAAAGAACGGACATAATAATCAACGGAGTAGCTCTACTGTATAAATAAGCAGGGAGGGAGGGGACATTGAGCTGTATATTACACTAGTCCCCAAAGTTTTATAACAACGTTTTCTTATTCGTTTGCTTAACAATTTTGATTGGTTGGTTCATCAAGTTGAGTATCCATACGTTTCAACCACTAATTATAATCTACAGACATGACATTTTGTTTATAATCACTGGAAATGTATATTTATCTATAGACCATTGTCTTATCCCTTTATATCCCTGATAAACAAGATAATTAAAGTGGATTCAAATACCGAGGGGAACAAAAACGTTAATTTCAAAACACAATGATTTTTAAAAGCGAAGCTTTTCTATAATTAGGTTCGGTCCTAAGCTTTTTTGCATGTAAAAGGGACAAAATCACCCCAAAAATCAACCATGTGACGTCATAAAAATGAGGGATTATCTATCTCTTTTTTTAGTGGTTTTCTTTCCCACTTCTCCTCTCATCTCCCTCATTTTTATGACGTCACGTGGCTGATTTTTGAGCGACTTTGTCCCCTTACTTCAAGCATTAATAGTGGTTAAGCCCCTAGAGGCCTTTGGATTGGGGGAGGGGGAGTTGATCTCCCACTTTAAAGAAATTTTTGAGGGGGCCATTTTTTTCTTGTAAAATTTTAAGCATCATGATTGGATGCATATTAATTTATCGTCCATTGTCTTATCCCCTAATATCCCTGCAAATACATACGTACAGTATAAAATAATTAATCCCCTAAAAAGAACCAGGGTTAAGGGTACAAACATAATGACCAAAATACTCGTGTCGAGCGGATACGCCCCTAAAGGCCTCGTGGGGGGGGGGGGGGAGGCACTTTAGTTTTTAAAAAAGATCTGGGTCAACAAAACTGGTAATAATATGTATCTTATTATTCGTGGAAAATTGTCCTTTATACGAACCGATACATGGTTTATAAATATGGCTTAGAAGCAGTTCCTATCCAGTGGATTATAATCGGTATCCAATAAGAGATATAAGTTTTCCGGAATTGTAATGTAGGGAGTAGATTTGAAATCTGCATCAAATTTTAAGGTTTTTTTTTATAAAATTAGTTTTTTGTATAATTCTTTATCTAAAAGCGGAAATACAAATTAAGTTAATTAATTTTGGCATCTGTGATTGGTGGATTTAAAAAATCTGCGCTCTGATTGGATGTCGTACATCATTCAACCAATTAGAGCGCAGGTAGTTTAAAATCCACCTATCCTATTGGTCAAAATTAATTAACTTAAAATGTATTTTCGCTTTTAGATAAAGAATTTTACAAAAAACGAATTTTATAAAAAATCCTTAAAATTTGATGCAGATTTCAAATCTACTCCCTACATTAAAATTCCGGAAAACTTATATCTCTTAGTATCCAAGCCGTATAGGAAAAAAATATACATATTATGTTTTGCCTGTTTTTGATAATATGAGAAGTGTAAGCTAATTGACAATCATTTGTGTGAACTTGACAGTAAAACTGTGTTTATGACAGCGGAAAGGTGTAATTTTGACAGTGGATAAAAAAATATTGCCAAAAATACAGCTAAAAACGAAATTGACAAAAACACACCCAATATTTGTCAAAAACACAGTGGCTGTACTTTTGCTAGTGGTAAAAGTGGCAGCACCCCTTTGAGCCATTTAAAATCACGGAATTAGTTTTTTTGTTGTGCTTAAAATGTTGCTAAATTTATACAGTACGAAAATCTTAAAGGTAATGACATTATAAATCAAATTAATACAAAAATACAAGGGAAAAAGTACTTTTTAAAACATTAGCGGCTGTCTCAAATATCAGCCATGTGACGTCATAAAAATGAAGGAGATGAGAGGAGAAGTGGGAAAGGAAATCACTAAAAAAGAGATGGATAATCCCTCATTTTTCTGACGTCACATGGCTAATTTTTTAGAAACTTTGTCCCGCTACCTAGCGGCTGCGTGGATAGCATTTAGGGGCGCTGTAGTTAAATTGGTGGGGGGGGGGGGGGGGGGGGAAGAAAAACAGCCTAAAACCAAACAATGACTTATATTTTAAAATTAAATAGCCTAAAACCATCCTAAGACCTATGTGCAGCTTACCTAAACGGAAGAAAGTGATCAGTTAAATAGCTATTTAAGCAACTGACAAAAAACCTTACTACTTTATATAATAGAATTAACATTAATACAGGGATCTTAAGGGATAAGACAATGGATGATCAACTCCCCTATATGACGATAAACGTAACCCAATATGTAGTTTATTCATTGGTTGAAAAGTTTTAGCACCAATAAAGATTAAATAAATAAAGGTACCTAAAGTTTTTAAGCCATTAAATAAGAGAACGTATTTTGGGTATAGTCCCTTTCGAGGCAACGCCTCTTACGGGGCGTTTCGTCGTATTTTCACAATAGCTTTTCCCCTATTTCTAGCCCCTGCGGTGGGCTCTAACCCTGCAGGGCCAATTGCCTAACCCTGAGAGACATTCACGTAACCTAACATAAAATAATCTATCAAAAGCTCTTGTGAAAATACGACGAAACGCTCCTTAAGAGGCGTTTTCACGAAAAATACTATACCTCGTCTTTTTAAAAACTTTGGGTGACTTTGACTTAAACACCAACCTTATCTTGTGGAATACTCCGGTTACAGTTTGAACAGTCCCAAACTTTGGCTGTTAATTTACCTGAAAACAAGTATGACAACATCCATAAAAGCGAAGCACTGAAACGGTAGGACAAACGGACATTAACACTTGTATAGTGTCGGAACTGAATAATCAGAATATAAATGTATAAGAGTCGAAGCAAAATTATAAGTAAATTAGTTGAAAAGCTGCTAGATACAGGATAATGTTTATGGACATACTTACATTTTTAGGACTTGATTTATATAGAGATGCTTCGCTTATAATATTGAACTTTGTTGTCATAGAAATCAGCATTCAAAAAATCAGATCAATCGGATAATTTTATCACCATGCAAAGTTTGAAATCGAAAAGACAATTCTAACATGCCTAAATTAACGAAAAAAGCTATCCGTTACAGACGTACGAACGTACGGACCGACCCTAATTATAGAAAAGCTTCGCTTTAAAAAAGAAAATTCATAACCAGGATGACAAAACAAACAGTAGAACAAACGAACATTACCACTTTTAGATTGTCAATACTTAATAAGCAGAGGATAAACATTGTTACTTTTTAAGGACTTGATTATAGAGTTGCCTCGCTTATAATACTTTACCTTGTTGTCCTAGGAATCATTATTCCAAAAAACAGATGAATAGGATAATTTTCATACAAAAATTGGTGACAAAAAAGTAAGTATTTTGAATAGACGTATGGTCTTTCTATCAACATTTATAGAGTGGTACGCTTTCTATCTATTTCAAACTTTGCATGATGATTCATATAATACTAGCGGCTACGCCCCTAGAGGCCTCTAGTGGCACTTTAAATGTTTTTGTTTGTTAAAGTTAATTTTTATGACGATACCTCTTTATTTGACGTTGAAGTCTCCCCTAATTTTTTTAAAATTTCGATTTTTTTGTCATTTCTCTTGGGAGGGTGGTGGTACCCTCCCCCAAAATAGTTATAAACCTTCCCGGGACTTATGAGAAGCTACCCTGTTAAGGAGAACCCGATCGGTTCAGCGGTTAGCGAGATCCTTCGGTACACACAGACAGACACACAGACAGACAGACACACAGACATCCTGTTACTTTAGTATAAGGATAACAATTAGGTACGATTTAGGAAACGTGGCAACTCTAAAATCGTTGAATCATTGTTAGAATTTTGAGGGGGGTAAAAAAAATACAGGGAGGTAGGGGACATTAGGCTATTAATTGTAATGGTCTCCAAAGTTTTATAATACAAACTTTAGGGACCAAGGTGGATTGGATTTTGATTGGTTGGATCATTAAATTGAGTGTTAAAACGTTCTAACCACTAATTGTAATCTACCAAAGGGGTAATTTTGTGTATCATCATTAGGGATGTACATCAATTTATCTGCCATTGTCTTATCCCTTAAGTTGCCTGGGATTACCGGTTGTCTGACTGTCGTGAGAGGTGGAATAGACAGGATGGCAGGTTGGATGTTGACAAAACGGACAGATTAACGTATTCCCGTGTAGTCCTAGGTCCGTAGGATCTAGACATCTGGTGCATCTGTAACAAAAAAAAGTTATATATAAAAGTAACAGGATCTGTGTCTGTCTGTCTGATCCGAATGGATCTCTGTAACCACTGAACCGATGTGTACAGTATAGCTTCTCATGGGTCCTTGGAAGGTTCATACCTATTTTGGGGGTTGGGTACTACAACCCTTCCAAGAGAAATCACCAAAAATCATTAATAATTGTATAAAGCGCTGCCTAGCAGATAATTTTAAAAAACAGCTGATCTTAACAAAGATTTAAAATAAAACATTGTACTTGTCCCTAGAGGCCTCTATGTGCGTAGCAGCTAGTCCTATTTGTAAAGTAGTAAGGTTTTTTTTTGTTGAAGCATAAGATTTCATTAACTACTGAACTAATTGAGTTTTTATGTTTTATGCTCTTTACATTTTAGATTCAAGCCATGAGATAGTTTTAGGCTATTTTTCTGCCCTTTTATGGCCCCTTTCTAACACAGATCCCCTAGATGTTAGGGGCGCAGTTGCTATTTTATAAATGAAAGTAACTGGATGGATGTATTTATGTGTGTGTGTGTGTGTGTGTGTGTGTGTGTGTGTGTGTGTAGCGACAAAACCACAAAACCGATAATGTTCTCCTTTACAGTAAAGCTTCTTATAAGTCGAAGGAAGGTTTAAAACTATTGTGTGGGAAAAGATAAAATAAGGATGGCAACATCCATAAGTAGCGAAGCACAAACAAAATCATCGATTGAAATATAAGTAAAGTTATTAAAGGTTGAAAAGTTTGGACACTACTTGTATGATACTTACCAATCAAAATAGAATAAAAGTACCCAAAGTTTTAAGGCAACTAATAAGATAACGTGCATTATACAACTTTGGGTACTTGTGTAATTTACAGTCCAATGTCCCCTCCCTCCCTGAGCACGGAGCCTCGACTCGTATCGATGGAAATTTTATCGAAACGAGTCAAGGCTCAGCTATAATATTATGAAAGACGTTTACATTGATTCTTTAATTAAAATCGAAGCTTTCCTACATTGAGCTTTGTTCTGTACGTTAATCCTTACGAAACGGATATCTCTTATCCTAGCTTAATTTAGGCATGTTGGATTGTTTTGTCAATATCAAACGTGTCATGATGATTCCTTTAACAGTTGGGTATAATTTAAAAGCTTGCTAACTCTACAAGTTAAATCAAATTTGAACATGATGATTTATGATCTTGATTTCTAAGAAAATTAGGTACAATATTATATATCTCTATAAAGGTTGCTTAAAATATTAAAATAATAAACATACTTAAATTTTAGGACTGTATATTAGGAGATACGGAAGTGTCATGTATGACGTCAAATAAATACGTTTTAAAAGGAAAGATGAGAGAAGTGGGAAAGGATTTACCCCTAAAAAAGAGATTCATTTAGACGTATTTCAATGACGTCACACATGACACTTTCCGTATCTCCTATGAAAAAGTCCTAAAATTTAAACATTTAAATTGCATAAAATTTAAGTTCATTTTAAGCAACCTATATTAAAGTATTTTTTGTGATGGATAATAGATTTTAAAAACAAGTTCGTCTGATTGTGGAGTTTTCCCATTATGGAGGAAATTTGATTATCTTAGATGGTATTCAATATACAAATATTCATGCCCGTCTGTCTGTAGTTCATGCTTAAAAAGTCATAAATACTTATTTGATTTTTAAAGGTTTCGTGATTTTCTTATTTTTTTTCATTTTCTCTCTTTCTTTGACAACTGAACAATTGCTTTACAGCTCACTTTGTCTGTGTGTCCATCCATATTTAGCATGCTTCGCTACTTATGGATGTTGTCATCTTTGCTTGAATTAAAGAGTACGTGTTGATTAACTTGCAATATTTGAATAGAACCGAAGCTACTCTATAAGGATCTAAAGGGATATTACAATGGCCTATAAATTGATGTACATCCCCAATGATGATACACAAAATTACACCTTATGTAGAATTTAATTAGTGGTTGAAACATTTGGACACTTAAATTAATGAACCAACCAATCAAAGTTTAATAAAAGTCACCAAAGTTGTTAAGCCAACGAATACGAAAATGTTATTATGTTCATGCAGTCTGTAACACTTTGGGGTAAATGTGATCTTCTCGGCTGCTATATAAGATTGATTGTTGATTTTTTTTGTAAAGATATCCAACACCAAAAAAGCATCCAGTATATGATTTACTTAGTCGGACAAAATTATAGATATATGTGGAAGGTTTTGTGATTTTGGCGTTATCCTCTTAATATTATTTTAATATTCGTGGAAAATTGTCTGTAATACAATGCCATACTTGATTTTTCAGTATGGCTAAGAAATTGGTTCTAATCTAGCAGATATAAATCGGTTTCGAAGCCATACTTGTGTTCGGGTAGAGTGTAATGATATTTTGTGGAAGGTACCTCCATCCTTCTATAATAAATCAACCGCTAGAACTTCCCTATTTCCTAAAAAATGTCTTGCTTTTCCTTTTCAAAACTAAAATCGAAAGCACTCCTCCTATTTCAAGTGCCCCTACAGGTTTTCAGGGTGACATTACACTGGTCCCCAAAAATTTATATCCAAATTACTCAATAGTTAAAGGGACTGTGAACGTAAATTTTTCTCATCTGAATATCAAATCATAACATTATCTCATTCATAATATCTCACAGATAGAGCAAAACGCGCTTTTGTTTGCTTAAAAAACGGCTTTTTCCGACGATTTTTATAAGGTACGGGGAAAGGAAGAAATTTTCCGTATTATATAAAATGTGCATTGAATTGCTTTTTTCTCCCATTATAGCTAAAATTAAACTTTTTCACATAGTTCTAGATTTTTCCTAACAGTTAAGCTGACTTTTAACATAATCCTTGCTTTAATCCAATGTATAGTTACTTAGAAATTGATAAAATAAGCAATATTTTTTTATTGAAAACCAAATACAATAACAAAGCCAGAAACAGGTTTTTTTATTAGTATCCAATTAACTTTAAATGGCCCATCTCTCGCCCACCTTTAATTACAAATTTGTAAATAATAAAGACGCAATATTTCTTTATAAACAGTCTGATGAACGTGTAAACTAATTCTCCAAAGTGGGTTATTTATTGTTCAACACAATAAAAAAGGATATTATTATTTTATATAACCTATGAGATTCAACTCTTTGTAGACAGTGAGGTATTTTTTTGTCAATAATACGAATTTAAAATATGTCTTTATTACCTAATTACTACGTTATAAAAAAACGAATTGGCAATTTTATAGCATAAAATAAATCCTTAACAGTAAGTAAATTGTTTCAACTATATATGACAAGTTAAATATCCCTACATACAAACATTATAAGAAACAAAAACGTTCAGATTTTCCCTGTTTTTTCCTTTTTCCCTCTCAAAATACCATAAAATCAAGGCATTATTTCTGGATATTTTTGTGAATAGGACATTTTTGGTTGATCAGTGTGGTGAAATGTGCTTAGTAAATGTTAAGATTTGATAATCAGATGAGAAATTTTTACGTTCACACTCCCTTTAAGAAATTTTGGGTTCTTTTATTGAAATTTTATTAGTTGGTTCCAAACTCTTAACAAACAAAAGTATTTATCTAATTATGGGGTAATATTGTTTAGCATCCTCGGGGATGTAAAGTACATTAATTTATCGGCCATTGTCTTATCCCTTGAGATCCCCGGTTTACCTGCAGTTCATCAGTTTAGTTTCTTGTAGCAGAGATTGACGGACAAACGTTGGTTGCAGAATGTCTATGTAGGTGTTGAAAATTTCCTCCCCTGCCTTACATTAATAGATTTAGAATATACCTGGATATTATGACAGGAGAAAAATTGTCGTCAAATGAGGTTGCAATATCCTCTTGCTTTTTTTGGTCATTAATCCAGTAGGAGGGGAGGGGATAAGGTTAAGGAGGGGGATGCGGGAGATAGTATTTTTAGCCTGCTACAGAGTTTACTTTATTATAGAACATGAAAATCTGGTGTAAGATCCAAGTAACAATTAATGTATTCTTACAATTTATGTAAAGAATATGGCAGAAGGGGGGTGGATAGTTGTCCAACCCCGCCCCCCCCTAACAAAAAGGAATGGAGGTTGTCAATTTTAAAAAGACACCTTTAATTTTGGTGGAGGGGGAGGGGGTTTTAAAATGTGCTCGCTTCGCGCTTCAGTTTACAAATTAAAGGAAGTTTGTTTCGCTTTTCAGTATGTTAATCATGTATACAATTAAATTAAATTTTAACCCTTTTGTTGTCTTTTTATCCCCCCCCCCCTTTAAATTTAAGCCCCTGGCAATACCCTGTGCACGCAACTTCAGAAAATTGACGATTTTGTCAAAGAAAAATTTGATAATTCTAATTTATATGTTTACTAATTTTCTCATGGGAGGGGCGGAGGTACCCATCCCCCAAAATAGTTATACACCTTCTAGGGATTTTAGAAGAATCACTGTAAAAGAGAACCATATCAGTTCAAAGACAAGCAAGATTCTTCGGTAAAAACACACAGATAGACAATCATCCTGTTACATTATATTTATACTAACGGAAACGACCCTAGAGGCCTCTAGGGGCACTTTAGGAGGGGAGAGTCGAATTTAATAACCAAATTTATTATTTTAGATATTAAAAGAAAAAGTAAAAACTAAAAATTTCGGGGGGGGGGGGATTTTTTTCTAGGGGCGATTTCTGAGCGGGACCTATGTAAATCTACCCTGTTAAGAGAAACCGATCGGTTCAGCGGTTAGCAAGATCCTTCGGTACAAACACACAGACAAACAGACATCCTGTTACATTATATTTATACATATATCTATAATTATAAAAGTATTTCTTTCCTAGTGCCCTATCCAATATATTATAGTATGGCCTCGAAACCGATCAATATCCGCCGGATTAGAACCGGTTCTCGTTTTTATATACGCGGAAAGCTGTCTATAATACGGTGCCATATCCATTATAATCCTGCCTTTATGCTTTTTGATGCTTTGACAATCATTTTAATACCTGTATATTTTTTTTTTAAATAAACATGATTTTGGTCTGTGTATAGTTTTAGGCTATTTTGTGCTCCTTAGCTTCCTTTAAATTCAATAATCCTTATATAAAAGGAACAGGATCTTTGTACCGCAGTATCTCGCTAACTGCTGAACCGATATGGTTCTTCTTTATAGGGTAGCCTCTCATAGGTCCTGGAAAGGTTTAGAACCCTTTTCCCTCACCTTAAGTGCCCCTAGAGTCATATTATAAACTTTGGGTACTGTAATAGTCTAACGTCCAATGTCACCTCCCTCCTTGGAATAAAAAAATCTTACATACATAGTAAATTATTGTGATTTCTTAAACTCCATATATTTGTCTGTCTGTCTGTCTATCTGTCTGCCTGACTGTCTGTCTGTCCGTCTGTCCGTCTGTCCGTTTGTCCTTCCGTCTGTCCGTCTGTCCGTCTGTCTGTCTGTTTGTCTGTTTGTCTGTCTGTCTGTCTGTCTGTCTGTCTGTCTGTCTGTCTGTCCGTACGTCTGTCAGCCAGTAAGAATAAGTAAAGAATAAGCATATGTCTGTCTGTCTGTCTATCTGTCTGTCTGCCTGTCTCTCTGTCTGTCTCTCTGTCCGACCGTCCGTCTGTCTGTCTATCTGTCCTTCCGCCTGTATGTCTGTCTGTCCTTCCGCTTGTCCGTCTGTCTCTCTGTACTTCCGTCTGTCCGTATGTCTGTCTGTCTGTCCGACCGTCCGCCTTTCTGTCTGTCCTTTTGTCTGTCTATCTGTCTGTCTGTCTGTCTGTCTGTCTGTCTGTCTGTCTGTCTGTCTGTCTGTCTGTCTGTCTGTCTGTCTGTCTGTCTGTCTGTCTGTCTGTCTGTCTGTCTGTCTGTCTGTCCGACCGTCCGTCCGTCTGTCCGTCCGTCTGTCAGCCAGTTAAGCATGTTTACTTTCCTTGGTTTGTTTCAATAGTTTGCCTCTGTATGTTAGGGGCGCAGGAATGGTTTAGCAGGGCCGTCAAAGGATACATACATCTTAACTCCTAATAATTAGAAAAATACATATCAATTTCAAAGCAATATAAATCTTTAAAATGTTATATAATGATTTTAAATATAAGGGACTTTGATAAAGTGTTATAAAGAAGGGATCTAAAGGGATATGACAATGGCTGGTTAATTCATTAATTGAACACCCCAATTTAATAAACCTAATTAATCCCCCAACTTTGTTAAAGCCAATAAATAAAAAACATTATTTTAAAACTTTGGGGACTAGTGTAATAAACAGTAAACACCCCTCTCTCTCTGGTTATAAAGACTGCATCTCTCAAGTCACGGATTTATGGATAAGTAAATGAGAAAGAAAAATTTTTTTTGTCCCACTAAACATAGGGAAATTATAGGAAAGATTTTTTTTTCCAGTATTGCTTCGAAATCAATTAATATCCCCTGGATAAGAATCGGTTCCCAGCCATACCTAAAAAAATATGTATGTCATCGTTTCACAGACATTTTTCCACAAGTAAAAAAATAAAAATTAAGATTAATGCTAGTTTTGTTAGAGCAGAAATTTTATAATTTATCATTTTAGCACAAAGTTGACTATAATACTATGCGATAAATAACTATTATTTCTATAATGAATTACTGAACTTTTGAACATTTGATAATAGTCCATACTAAATATCTTATAAATTATTTAAAGGAATAGAAACCTAAACAAAGAAAATTGAAAAGGAGGGGAAAGGGTACAAGAAAAGGTGACAATAAAAGGGGAATAAATAAGGGGAACAGAAATGGAAAGAGCGGAAGAAAATGTAGGAAGAAAAGGGGGTGGTTAAGGGGGAAGATAAAGTGGAGGGAATAAGAAAAGAAAGGGATAGAGGAGATGAGAAAGGAGAAGCAAATTTGGGCATGAATTTAGAGGAGAACAGGAAGGAATAAGGACAGGAGAGGTAGGGAGGCAGAGATAAACTAGGAATACTAACAGGAGGAGAGAAAGACAGACACAATCAGTTATAGAGTAGCTTAGTAAGCAAAACAATTACCAATGGAATTTAAAATCATATCATAATTACATAAAATTTGAACTAAAATTGATAACTTATATCTAAGGGAAACACTAAAAAGGTTTACTATTAACATTAAACAAGCTTACAAATTATCATCTGAAAATTAACCCATATTTCCAAGACACTATCTTGTTTGTTAATGTATCCATTCCACAAAGTAAATTTACCCACAACCATTTACTCATATTACTCATATCATTAACCCATTTAATTTAGGTAAGGGGTGAAGAAAAAATTTATCATGCATCAAATTTCTAGTTAAGATACAGCATTCGGACTTTTCCCCTCGATTTGGTTAAAGTGGGAGTGTCATGTCCAGCTACTATCCTGTAAATTCAAACATTTTGTAGAAATCTCTTGAATCAAAAGTTAAAACCTAAAAAAGGTTCCTAAAAATACTGTAAAAAATACCACCTGGCCACTGTGAGAGTAGCTGTGCGAAAAATCGTTCGTAAAGGCGACAGCAAACACACGCAAGATGTTGTCGTTGCTTAGGGAGATGTCGGCGTTGCTTTTACTTTTACATACAACATGCTTTAAAACTTCTGCTGGTACCCTGTAACATATCAAAGAAATGCTTTGTTATGCGTTTGGTTAGTTTATACTGGGCAAGGAGAGATTTATAGCATGTAAACTATATATCTTCCCCTGTCCCTGTAATTGGTCAGGGATATTGAAATAAGGATAAAGAAAGAATATTTCATGCATAAGAAGAGAACTAAAAAAACATGCTTTGTTTCAGCATTCAAATATAAGTTCAACTTTTTTACTTATCTCACTTTCCCTGATTTGGTTAGTTTTAAAATGGACACTCTTGCAATTTAATTTTTTTCATATTTATTTATGAAAGATGAAAAAAATCATGAAAGATAACCTTTGTTAATTTGAATTATTTATTTTACTATTATAATTTTCTAATATTGGTTGGATTTTTTTAATGATTAAAATTAACATGAATTTTGAAAAAAATATCCCTAAAAATTCACCAAAACGTCAACCTATCATGCATTAACTTACAGACGTTATAGTTATCAGTTATCAAATTAAATTGAAGAGTGTCATCTTTATAATATTCTAAAATCTAATTAACTAAAAAATGGGCGCATAGATTTTTAACTAACTTCTACATAGCATTAATTTCTATTAATAAGCATGATAAAAATTTTCATTATTTTTAAAATGAACTAAAAAACTTTGTTTTTGATTCATAACAACTAAATAATTAGGTTAGTTAAATCAAAAGACATAATTTTGATGATAATAAATTCCAAAAAGTTTTTTTTGATACATGTCGTTTAATTTATAAAATTTTGATTATTAAAAGTAGACCTGTAAAACTTTACCTGAATTTTTCAATAAAATCATCATTTTGTTTCCATTCATGCAGACTATCCTGTTGATTATTATCAAATGATTCAATGATTTTTTTTAGAAATATCAAACAAGACCAGAAAATGAAATGATTTGATGATCAAAGATGGAAGGTGCATTGGATTGTATATGGTTTTACTAACTTGTTATCTTATGAATTAGCTTGAAAACTTTTAAAATTTACAGATGGGGTAATTTGTATATCATCCTTTGTTTTTTATTAAAAATTTAAATCCATTGAATTTGATGCCTGCATTAGATCATAAATCTTTTTCTTATCACCGCTTAAACTCAATGTTCTGAAAAAAAAAAATTTTTAGATATTATAATCACTATTTTTAATTGTTTCTATGTTATAAAAGTCTGTTTAAAAAAGAATCAGACAATAATATTGAAATTGTATATGCTTTTTTATGAAAATAAAAGTTTTTTGGTACATATAAAGAAAATATAGACTTTTTTAGTGTGGCTTAAAATCAATTTGTTTCATTCAATAAAAACTGGTTATGAGCTATACTGGATAAGAGCTAGTAACTTATCAAATAATCACACCACATTATAAACAACTTTCCACAGATATTAGAATGAAGAGCTATAAGAATAAATAAAACCAGGTTTGTTGGCCTTAGGAGCTAAAGACCTAGGCTAACAAAACTGGTATCAAATTTATGATTTTAAGCTTAATATTTGTAGAAAATTTTCTGTAATACACTGCTATACATGATTTTCAGTATCGTTGAGAACAGGTTATAATCCAGCGGATAATAATTGGTTTCCAAATTATGATAAAACTATATTTTCTTCAATAAATGAAAGCCGAAGTTCTAAAAACAGTTTCTTTTGTTATTTATTATTCACATTTTTGACATATTCAAAAAAGCTTTTGTAAACAGTAAAACTAAATGGAGGAGTGTCCTATAGGCCAAACACATTAAAAATTCATTTATCCTTTTTAAAAATGGGTTATATTAATTAATATATATTTTTATCTGAAAAGGCTTTTATTTATTTAATGACTTTTCAGAATCGAAACTCTAATCGTCCGTCCGTCTGTAACGAAATTGAGAAATTCAATCTTCAATAGAGAAGCTAACACTAAATCACTGTGTCTGTCCGTCCGTCAGTCCGCCAGTCCATAACACTATAAAATGTGATGTTCTCGACAGCTTTTCAAGATTCATAGATATTTTTTTGTCATGTCATGCTACAGAGAATAAATATTAAAAAATAGAAAAATATGTGTGAAAGGTTTCGTGATCCCCTAGATCCCACAAAAATCTACTCCTGAAATAAATTTATTAGTCCATCCATGATTGTTTGCGCTTCGCTGCTTATGAATGTTGTCATCCTTGTTTGTTATGTAAATTTAATCATTAAATGTAAATCAACTCATAATAGTTTTACATAAATAGAACAGTTTATATAAGGGTATACTGAGCAGTTTTACAATTATAGCACCATAAAAGTTGAACGTTATAAAATGTCAAAGATTTTTGGAGAGAAAAAAATTGATGATTGTAGAGATTTTGTTTTTTATTATAGGGAGGGAGAGGACATTGGAATGTAAATTATGCTGGTATCCAAAGTTTTATTGCTTGTGATTGGTTGTTTCACATAATTTTATTTAGTGTCCAAACACTAGGGGAGATAAGGCAATGGAAAATAAATTGATTCACGAAACTAATGATAATAAACAAAATAACCTCATCTGCAGATTAAAATCATTGGTTGAAAAGTCTGTACACTATTAGTTTTATACCTAGCAATCAATCAAGCTTCAGAGTAAAGTACATAAATAATTTGAGCCAACAAATAAGAAACTTTGATTATTAGTATAATTTACAGTCCAATGTTCCCTCCACCCCTAAATAATATAATTTAAAATATAATTAATTAAATTAATTAATTAATTAAATATAATTAAATTTAATATAAAAGGTTGGGGGGAGAGCGGTGTTACATTTAATCCTCACCCCAAACCCAAAGATATAATTTACCATAATAGGAAAGAAAAAAAAAGATATGTAAAAAATATAAAAGTAGCCAAAACCTGCCTTAAAGATCAGTCCGGCCCTTTTTGGATGTTGTTTACCTAATTATGCTCCATATTGATAACAGGAAGTTTGTCTTAGGCGGATAGACGGACGGATGAACGTTTCGAATAATAGAGTAGCTTCGCTACTAATAATTTTGGTTGGGGGGGGGGGGCGGGGGTATTGAACCTTACCCCAGCCCAAAATATGTTTTTACCGAGAGAGAGGGGACAATGGGCAGTTTATTACAATAATCCTCAAAGTTTTATAATAAAGTTTTCTTATTGGTTGGCTTAACAACTTTGGGGAATTTAGTGAATTTAAGTGGTTGGATCATCAAGTTGAATGTTTAACTTTTTTAACCACTAATTATAATCTAATGAAGGGGTAATTTTGTGTTTCATCATTGGGGATACACATCAATTTATCGGCCATTGTCTTATCCCTGAATATTTTACCTTAATACTGATAAAGGACTGTAGTTGTAAGTATTATCATCCTCTACAAGACTGTCCATACACATTTTTATCTTCTGTTCTGACAACAACTTACACTCCTATACAGAAAAGTGGTTGAAATGTTTGGACACTCCTACAAAAATCAGGGATAAGACACTGGCCGATAAATTCATATGCACACCCAAAGATGATACACAAATTTACCCCTTCTGTAGATTACAATTAGTGGTATAAATTATTGGACACTCAACTTAATAAGCCGGCCAATTAATATTCAGTAAAAGTACCCAAAATTTGTTCAGCCAACGAATAAGAAAACGTTAATATAAAACTTTGGGTACTAGTGTAATAAGCCAAATGTCCTACAAAAAATACTTCAGAAACGCCAACTTATGAAAGATTGTGTTTATTAAATTTTGGGTACCAGTATTATTGACTATAATAATAGTTTGGGTACCAGTATAATTAACTATAATAATAGTTTGGGTACCAGTTACCAGTATATTTAACTATAATAATAGTTTGGGTACCAGTATAATTATCTATAATAATAGTTTGGGTACCAGTATAATTAACTATAATAATAGTTTGAGTACCAGTTACCAGTATATTTAACTATAATAATAGTTTGGGTACCAGTATAATAAGCTATAATAATAGTTTGGGTACCAGTATAATTATCTATAATAATAGTTTGGGTACCAGTATATTTAACTATAATAATAGTTTGGGTACCAGTATAATTATCTATAATAATAGTTTGGGTACCAGTATAATTAACTATGATAATAGTTTGGGTACCAGTATAATAAGCTATAATAATAGTTTGGGTACCAGTATAATTAACTATAATAATAGTTTGGGTACCAGTATAATTAGCTATAATAATATTTTGTGTACCAGTATAATTAACTATAATAATAGTTTGGGTACCAGTATAATTAACTATAATAATAGTTTGGGTACCAGTATAATTAACTATAATAATAGTTTGGGTACCAGTATAATTAGCTATAATAATATTTTGTGTACCAGTATTATTAACTATAATAATAGTTTGGGTACCATTATATCTAACTATAATAATAGTTTGGGTACCAGTATATTTAACTATAATAATAGTTTGGGTACCAGTATAATTAACTATAATAGTTTGGGTACCAGTGTAATTAGCTTTAATAATAGTTTGGGTACCAGTATAATTAACTATAATAATAGTTTGGGTACCAGTATAATTAACTATAATAATAGTTTGGGTACCAGTATAATTAACTATAATACTAGTTTGGGTACCATTATAATTAACAATAATAATAGCTTGGGTACCAGTATAATTAACTATGATAATAGTTTGGGTACCATTATAATTAACAATAATAATATTTTGGGTACCAGTATAATTAACTATAATAATAGTTTGGGTACCAGTATAATTAACTATAATAATAGTTTGGGTACCAGTATAATTAACTATAATAATAGTTTGGGTACCAGTATAATTAACTATGATAAAAGTTTGGGTACCAGTATAGTTAACTATAATAATAGTTTGGGTACCATTATAATTAACTATAATAATAGTTTGGGTACCAGTATAATTAACTATGATAAAAGTTTGGGTACCAGTATAATCAACTATTATAATAGTTTGGGTACCAGTATAATTAACTATGATAAAAGTTTGGGTACCAGTATAATCAACTATTATAATAGTTTGGGTACCAGTATAATTAACTATAATAATAGTTTGGGTACCAGTATAATTAACTATAATAGTTTGGGTACCAGTATAATTAACTATAATAATAGTTTGGGTACCAGTATAATTAACTATAATAGTTTGGGTACCAGTATAATTAACTATAATAGTTTGGGTACCAGTGTAATTAGCTTTAATAATAGTTTGGGTACCAGTATAATTAACTATAATAATAGTTTGGGTACCATTATAATTAACAATAATAATAGCTTGGGTACCAGTATAATTAACTATGATAATAGTTTGGGTACCATTATAATTAACAATAATAATATTTTGGGTACCAGTATAATTAACTATAATAATAGTTTGGGTACCAGTATAATTAACTATAATAGTTTGGGTACCAGTGTAATTAGCTTTAATAATAGTTTGGGTACCAGTATAATTAACTATAATAATAGTTTGGGTACCATTATAATTAACAATAATAATAGCTTGGGTACCATTATAATTAACAATAATAATAGCTTGGGTACCAGTATAATTAACTATGATAATAGTTTGGGTACCATTATAATTAACAATAATAATATTTTGGGTACCAGTATAATTAACTATAATAATAGTTTGGGTACCAGTATAATTAACTATAATAGTTTGGGTACCAGTGTAATTAGCTTTAATAATAGTTTGGGTACCAGTATAATTAACTATAATAATATTTTGGGTACCAGTATAATTAACTATAATAATAGTTTGGGTACCAGTATAATTAGCTATAATAATAGTTTGGGTACCAGTATAATTAGCTATAATAATAGTTTGGGTACCAGTATAATTAACTATAATAATAGTTTGGGTACCATTATAATTAACTATAATAATAGTTTGGGTACCAGTATAATTAACTATAATAATAGTTTGGGTACCAGTATAATTAACTATAATACTAGTTTGGGTACCAGTATAATTAACTATAATAATAGTTTGGGTACCAGTATAATTAACTATAATAATAGTTTGGGTACCAGTATATTTAACTATTATAATAGTTTGGGTACCAGTATAGTTTGGGTACCTGTTTGGCATGTATACTATTTTGGGCACACGGTTCGCTACAGATTGACCAACCACAGGCAGTGCAAACACTATCAGCCTCCACCTAGAAACAATTCCAGGGATCACAAGGGATAAGACAATGATTGGACTAAACCAATCACTAGTTAATAATAAAGTATCCAAAGTTTTTAGCCAACGAATGAATGAAATTTTTGGGTACCAGTGTAATTAACAGTCTAAAGTCCTCTTCATCATCCCCGATTGTAATAAACAACATTACCCTTCCTGTAGATCAATATTAACGGTTGAAAAGTTTGAACATAATTAGTCTGGAACAGACCAATCATAATTCAATCAAAGCACCCAAAGTAAATAAGATAACGTACATAGGTATATAACTTTGGTTACCAGTATAGATTTTTAGTCTAATGTCCCCTCCCTCCCTCCTAGGTGTCAATCTTATCCTTAAGTGCAAGGGATCTAAAGAGATAAGACAATGGCCGATATATTGATGTAAATCCCCACAATGATACACAAAATAACCTCTTCTGCAGATTACAATTAGTGGTTGAAACGTTTAAACGCTCAACATGAACCAACCAAAATCAAAATTCAATAACAGTCCCCAAGATTGTTAAGCCAACGAATAACAAAACTATATCAAAAATCTTTGGGTACTAGTGTAATAAACTGCCCAATGTCCACTCCCTTCCTGGCGCAAAAACCTACCTTTTTCGTGCAAGTAACACAGATGGGATGATTTGTACTGAAGCTGGGTGCGAAGCTCATCGCAAATTCGCTAAATATTTCTTCCCCTGCACTTAGATCCTTGGTTGCTACTAAATACCTAAATAATATATATTAAATTATCCCGCACTGGAAAAGTGTGGTTGATTTATGCAAAGATTGCGAAACACACAAGCACTGCAAAGTTTTTTAAAATCTGCAAAAAGACCTGAATTTAAATGAGACATAGACCAAATTGTGTTAAAATTGTCTCAAAAATGATCCATATGACGTAATAAAATGAGAGAGATGAGAGAAGAAGTGGGAAAGAAAACCCCTAAAATAGAGATGGATAATCCCTCATTTTTATTACGTCACACGGATCATTTTTGACATAATTTTAATACAATTTGGGCTTTGCCATTTATTGAATCAGAACTATGGCTTCATGACCCTCCCTGGTAAAACGCCTTGAGGAGCAGAATCAGGAACATTTGTCCGTTTCAAAATTTCTCGTTCCTAGCCTGAGAAAATCTCGAAAAACCTGAAGAAATTGGACAATTCTCAATAAACCCTTAAAAATGGTGGTTTTTTAGTCATTTCTAAGGCTAGGAACGAGATATTTTGAAACTGACAAAAGTTCCTGATTGTCGTTTTCAAGACAGACGACTGGTATTTTCAGTGATCAAATAAATTCACATTCTTCACATTTTCACTATGTTTCAAAAGATTATTACACATTTTTAAAAGGTTTTGTGATTTATTTTATTTAAGTTTTTTATGACATACTCTATAGATCATTTTTTTTTTCGTTTCTTTGGTTATTACTTTAGGGTCTTGTTAGGTTAGGTAGTTTTAGGTACTTAGAGCCCCCGCAATAACTATCTTTCTTTTTTATGCTTGGGATGGGATTTTTAGTGCTCTACAGGCAATATTAGTAAAGCACCTGATCAAACCAATAATATTTTAATCTCTTAATTCTTGGGATAATTTCAGGCTATTTACAGTGTAGTTTCTCAATGGTCTTCGATTGGTTTATAACTATATTGGGGACAGATAACGCTTGCCCCTAGAAAAATCAACTTCAAACACCTCCCCCCCCCCCCCCACACACACACTAAAGGTCTCTAGGAACGTATCATAGGTCAGAAAAATATCCTAAAACCAAACAAAGACTTAAATTTTAAAATTAAATAGCCTAAAATCATCCTAAGACCTATGTGCATCTTACCTAAACGGAAGAAAGTGATCAGTTAAATAGCTATTGGAATTTTGAGCTACTGAGCAAAAACCTTACTACTTTATATAATAGAATATTATAGAATTTGAGTGTCCGATTGTGTACATAGTTTCCTCATCCTATCTCAATATTTAATACTAGTTAAAAAGCGTCAAACTTCCCCAAAAAAAAATCTAAATCTGAAAAATTTAAATAATGTTATAAATTGTTTATACATTTAAATTTTGATTTTGTCATCCCTTGCCAATGTCTACTAATGTGAAATTCCAAAATCGACCCACCCTATTGTTTATATCTATGATTTAGATGAGCTGAATTTGAGTTGCCGAATGTGTACACAGTTTCCTCATCCTATCTCAATATTTACTACTAGCTAAAAAGACTTCAAACTTTATACATTCAAATAATGAGTTTTCTTTGGAATTTTGATTTTTTTTAGCTAGTAGTAAATATTGAGATAGGATGAGGAAACTGTGTACACATTCGGCAACTCAAATTCAGCTCATCTAAATCATAGATATAAACAATAGGGTGGGTCGATTTTGGAATTTCACATTAGTAGACATTGGCAAGGGTTACTGGGCCAGTATAAAAACCTGTGAAACTTGAAAGACGTTTTTTAATCCAAAAACAACGGGCGCGCGGGGGGTATAAAATGTGCCCCCTCCCCCTATAAAACCAAAAATTAAAATTCCTTCAAACACAGGCATGTTGCATATCAAAATGACCGCATTGAAATGCTGATTACAGATCTGAAAATCGTTTTGAAAAATATTGATTCAGTCAGAAATGATTATCAAATAACTTACCAAAATGAACAATTTTGACCAAATCAGCTGTTTTTAGGTACTTAATGAGATCTTATTCGAACTAGGAGCAATATTTTTCAAAATGGTTTTCAGATTCGTAATCAGCATTTCAATGCGGTCATTTTGATATGCAACATGCCTGTATTTGAAGGAATTTAAATTTTTGGTTTTATAAGGGGGTGGGCACTTTTTATACCCCCCGCGCGCCGGCAGCCATTAGAGCAAAGTAACTTTTGAAACTTGAATGGGGCTTATCATACATATATATGACTTCCACAACTTATGATAACAGTAAAATCTAAAAAAAGGGTGAAATGGGCTCACCCTAATAAACAAGGATGACAACATCCATAAAATTCTTGGGATGGTTTCAGGCTATTTACAGTGCAGTGTAGTTTTTCAATGGTCTTCGATTGGTTTATAACGGACTATATTGGGGGAGTTTATTGCTTCTAGAAAAATTTACTGCAAACGCCCCCCCATTTAAAGGCCTCTAGGGGCGTATACACTATACATACCTTCCTTGATCAAGACTTTTCCTAATTTCAAACTTATTTCCATTTGAAATGTCCAAACTTTTAAACAATTTAATTTCTTCATTGTCCATTTTTGTGCGTTTTCTGAAAATAAAAGCGAAGCTTTTCCGACACACAGAAAACTGTCCCGAATTTGTATTAATTTCGAGGAACAAGACTCCAGTTACGTCATATTTTTTCTTTCCCGAAAAAGGGAAGGGGGAAAGAAAAAAAGGGAAGGGGGGAAGAAAAAAGAGATGGGAGAAAAGGGGGTTTTCCCCATCTCTTTTGAAGAGATTTTCTTCCCCCCTTCCCTTTTTCGGGAAAGAAAAATATGACGTCACTGGAGTCTTGTTCCTCAAAATTAATACAAATTCGGGACAGTTTTCTGTGGGTCAGCTTTTCCATAATTATGGTTTTATTTGTTTGAGAGAATGATTCTTAGGACAACAAGGTAAACTTGTTTTTGTTGAAAATTTTAGAAAAAATACATCAAAAAAAACTGACTTTCAAATAATGATTACATAAATGCCACACTTTACATATTGTACCTAACTGTTACAGGAATCATCATACAATATTTGAACATGCTTTAATAAGAGATACTTAAGCTATCTACCCCTAGAAGGGTGTATCCACCCCCCCCCCTCTTCTGATTGTAGCAAGTTCAAAAACAATAATTCGAAAACTTTAAATTATCTTAAGTCAAAATCACTACAAGTTTATCTATAATGATGTCTGTCCGTCCGTCTGTAGCTTAAATACAAAAATTAAAATATTTCACACAAAAAATAAACATAAGTGTATCTACTTCAAAACTAATACTGCACTGTAATAGGTATACATAAGTATATCTATTACAAAATTAATAATGTACTATAATAGATATTTCAAACTAGAAAGAAAGAATATAATCACACCTCTGTTGAATAAGATATTTGTTTAAACCTAGAAAACTTAGAATAAATTAAGAAAAACACAAAAATAAACAAAAGTATATCTATTACAAATAATACTGTAATATAATAGATATTTTTAACTAGAAAGAAATAATATAATCACATCTCTGTCCAATAAAATATTTGTTTAAACCTAGAAAACTTTAAAGAAATTAAGAAAAACACAAAAATAAACAAAAGTATATCTATTACAAAACTACTATTGTACTATAATAGGTATTTAAAACTAAAAAGAAAGAATATAATCACACCTCTGTCGAATAAAATTTTTGTTAAAACCTAGACTGCTTTTAAGAAATTTGAGGGAAAAAAAAGTATATCCATTACAAACTACTGTAGTACTATAATAGATAGTTTAAACTAGAGAGAAAGAATATAATCACACCTTTGTCAAGTAAAATATTTGTTTAATATTATCACATAAAAATTTGTTATTAAAATTGACATGTTTAAAATGGATGTATGGACATTCTGGTATTGATTATAGAGTCACAACACTTTTTTAATTGTATTTAACTACTACAGGAATCACCATGCATTGAAATCGATAAGACAACTCTAACATGCCTAAATTAACAAAAAGAGCTATCTTTTCCGGACAGACAGATGTATGGTTGAACGGACAGACCCTAATTATAGAAAAGCTTTGCTTTTATAATAACTACAAAAATTAATTGTTAACAATCCTTTTGTTGTTTACAGATTTTGTAACTTAAAATTAGCTCGCGCAGAGTGTATGTGTATGTGTGTGCGTGTGTAAGTGTGTGTGTGTGTGAGTGTATGTGTTTCTGTGTGTGTGTAAGCTCTAAATGAGCTTCTGAAATTCTTGTGAAAGCCAGGCCTCGCCTGAATATCATCAGGGATCTACAGGGATAAGACAATGGCCAGTAAATTGATGTGCATATCCAAAGATGATTAACAAAATTACACTTTCTGTAGATTACAATTAGTGGTTGAAACGTTTGGACACTTAACTTCATGAACCGAACATTAAAATTCATTAAAATTCAATGAAAATACCTAAGTTGTTAAGCAAACGATTAAGCAAGCGTTATTATAAAACCTCAGGGACTAGTGTAATAAACAGCCCAATGTCTAATCCCTTCCTGTCTAACATATAATGCAATACATATGCATACAGCAGGGAGGGAGGGGATATTGGACTGTTAATAACACTAGTTTCCAAAGTTTATAAACACGTTCTCTCATTCGTTACCTCAAAAACTTTTGGGTACTTTTAAAAAGTGTAAAAGCATTTCAACCACAAGTTTTATTCTACAGAAGGGATACTTTTTACCATACTTGGAGATGTACATCAATTTATCGTCAATTGTCTTATCCCTTAAGATCCCTGGAGAGTAAGACAATGTCATTAGGGAAGAAAATGACATAAGCAAGGGGGAAAAGTTCACAAAAAATGTACATTTCAAACGTAAAAATAAAATGCATTTGCCATTAGGTGGGGAATGGATGAAAATCTTACCATAAATAAATAGCCTAGAGCCATGCCGTTAGTATTATGCATATTTCCTATCAGGTACGACCTTAACGGTCCGGCGGTTAGCGATATTTTTATAATGGACGGATGGAAAGATAGGCATCGTTCTACATTGTTTTAAAATAAATATTAATCTGTTTTTTCTCGTCATTTTGGAGGGTCGATTTTTCTCGTAATGTTTGTAACTTATAGAAAGCTTCACTGTAAGCAAGTTCCTGTGTTAAAGACAGACGAACTTTCTGTTACTTCATATAATTACTCACGTCTATGCCCCATAGAGGCTTCAAGGGGCACTTAAGGGGGGGGGGAGAGTCGCTTCTAACCACTTCTGTAAACAAATATTTTTGGGGGGGAGGGGGAATGGAATAATTTTTTTAGTAGTGAATATAAAAGAATTATAAACCTTCCCAGGACCAATGAGAAGCTATCCTGTAAAGGAGAACCAAATCGGTTCAGTGGATAGCGAGATCCTTCGCTACAGACAAAAAAATCTTACTACTTTATAGAATAGAAAAAACAATATTTTGGGGGTTTTATATATATGTATTTATTCAATATGAAGCTTGTGAAGCTTCCCCAAAATGGAAAACTCAATCGGATCAGTGGTTATTGAGATCTTAAGCTGCAGACAAAAAAAACTTACTACCACTATAGAATAACAAGGATGACAACATCCATAAAAGCAAAGCTCTGAAACGGTATGCCAGACACACATTAACTCTTGTAGATTGTCACAACTAATATACAAAATACAAATATATATAAGAATTGACAAAATTATACGTTACAAAACTTCTTAAATACAGAATTCTGTTTAAGAACATACTTACATTTTTAGGAGTTGATTATAGAGTTGCTTCGCTCATAATATTGTTCCTTATTGTAACAGGAATCAGTACTCCAAAATCAGATCAATCAGATAGATAAATTAATGTAAAAAAGTTATAAAAACTGCTTGTTTTAAATGGACGTACGGACTTTCTGGTAACGATAATAGAGTTGCTATGATTTTAAAGTTGTACCTAATTGTTATAGGAATCAGCATGGAAAGTTTAAAATCGATAGGACAATTCTATTGTTTAAATTAACGAAAAAAGTTAACCGTTATGGACGGACAGACCGAACATAATCATAGAAAAGCTTCGGTTTTAAAAATAAATATTTTTGGGGTTTTATATATATTTATTCAATATGAACAACCTGGGGGCGCAGCATATTTTAACATAAAACTTTTGATACACACTGTGTCAGGATTATTAAGGGATAAGACAATGGACGATAAATTTTATATATATATTAGGGTGGGTTCATATCAGAATTAGACAAAGCGGGGATATGCAACAGATAAAATTAACCTTAAAAACATTTCTGACCGAAAAAGAATTTTAAAAAATTGAGTTTTAGAACACGACCACTTAAAAATATAATTCATTACTTATTAGTATGCAAAGACGACATTCAAAAAAATTTTGAATAAGAACTATGGCTTCATGGTGCTCCCTGGAAAGGCCTTGAGGAGCTGAATCAGGAACTTTTGTCCGTTTCAAAATATCTTGTTCCTAGCCTTAGAAATCACTAAAAAACCAAAAATTTTTAAGGTTTATTGAGAATTGTCCAATTTGTAGAGGTTTTTTAGATTTTCTCAGGCTAGGAACGAGATTTTTTTAAACGGACAAAAGTTCCTGACTCAGCTCCTCAAGGCATTTCCAGGGAGCACCATGAAGCCATAGTTCTGATTCAATAAATTTTTGACTCCCATTTACAAATAGCTATACAATTGAATGTCTGGTCATCAGCGGTTTTAAGACTTAGGATAAATTTTAAATCATCCAGAGGTGTATTATATCTATATAAATTGAGTGCAGATCCCCGCTTTGGCCTCAGAAAAAAAATGTCCAAAATCGACCCACCCTAATATATATCCCCAATGATGATAAACAAAATAACCCCATCTGTATTGTTAAAAATAATAAAATATAAATATAAAAGTACCAAAATTTTTTAGCCCTAAAATATTACAAAACTTTGGATACCAGTGTATTTTTTATTTTCCACTGTCCCCTCCCTCCCTGGTTAAGAAACATATAATTCATAACAAGTTAGGATTCTTTCTTTAAAAACTGCATTTTTATATATGTTGATAATTTACAGTCCAATGTCCCCTCCCCCCCCTTATTTTTCTGTAAGGTTAATAATTTTCAGTCCAATGTCCCCTCCCTCCCTTATTATTAAGACGAAAATAGCATAAAATGTCTTATTATCAACATGTAAAAAAATACAATTTTTGCAGAAAAAAAATCCTTTAAAATCCTTAATATCTAATTATATAAATAAGTATACACCTGTATTATCAAATATTTATAAAAAAAATCACATTTAAAGCAAGTTTTAGCATCAAATGGCCAAAAAATGTTTATTTTCATAAACCATTAATAATATTAAACTGTAAGCAAAAAAATAAATAAGCAAAAAAAGGCGTTAGGATAATTTTTCACAAGCAGCAGACAAAAAATATCACATGAGTCTACCATGAAAGCAAATTTTGGCGCGAAAATAAAAAAAAATGGCGGAAAACTATATTTGAGCGGGAAATTTGTTGAAAGCACAAAAGTTGAAGCAGCTTATAGTGCCTAATAAAAAATGGCGTCATACAATAAAAATGATTAATGATAGGCCAGTAAACATTTTACTATTGGTTAATAACAATTTATACTCGCCCTATCATTGGTCATTTGTATTTTATGACGTCATTTTTTAATTAGGCACTATAAGTTAATTCTAAAATTTTGGCGGATTTATTTTTCATTTGCACTGGCTGAAGGCTGGCTTGCTGTCTGGTTGTTGGTCTTCCTTGTCTTCAGTCATGTCGTTGTCCGGATCTTGTTCATCTGCGCTGTCGTCATTGGAAGCTTCATTTTGGTCATTATTGTTGTTATTGGGTGTGTCCTTGAAACAGTTAAAAGTTCAGCACTGAATAGCAATATAGTTAGAATTCATTATTACCCAAAAAAATTCTTAGTAATAAAAAGCGGTTACGCCCCTAGAGGCATTAAGGGGCACGAAAAATGTTTTGTTATGAGAGGATAAACTGTAAAGGAGAACCATAAAGGTTCACCGATTAGCGAGATCCTTCAGTACAGACAAAAACATAGATATCATGTTATTTTTTTATAATGATAAATAATACCTGAGAAAAACCGATAACATACTGCGAGAAGCCTAAAATGTCACGTGTGACGTCATAAAAATACACCTAGAAAGGAAGGATGAGAGGAGAAGTAGGAAAGGAAACCCCCCCAAAAATATAGATTTTTATGACGTAACACGTGATATTTTAGGCTTTCTCCATACTTCCTCATACAAATAAATATCAATAAATTGCCTGTTTATTGGCCAAGACATGCCGTTACCGCCGTTACCTGTGGCCTAGGCCTTGGTGCAAAGGGGTTGAACAGCGGTTTCTTGGGCCGGTTGGTTGTAGGTGTCACTGGGCGTAGAAAGCTAGGACGGCTGTTCATACAGGAAGAATGGAGTTGCAGCTTTGAATTTATAACAATAAAAACTTCCCTATGTAGCTATTTTTAAAGCTAAAGCTTTTCTATTATTAGATTCGGTCCGTGCTTCCGCCTGTCCGTCCCGCTGGAACAGATACCTTTTTTCGTTAATTTAGGCATGTTAAGATTGTCATATCGCTTTCAAACTTTGCATGGTGTTTACTGTAGTAGTTAAGTATGATTTAACAAGTGTAGCAACTCTATAATCGTTTCAAGAATGTCTGTATGTCCATATTGAACATTGAACACAAATTTAACTTTTTAACAATAAACTTTTATGTGATACAATTATCCGATTGATCTGATTTTTGAAATACTGTTTCATAAGAAAACAAAGTACAATGTTATAAGCAAAGCATCCTAATTACCAATACCTAAAGATATAAACCTTAACCTGTATTTTTTCAACAATTTCACTTACAATTTTGTTTTGAATTTATATATTTATATTCTGATTATTCAGTCATGTCACTCTTTAAGTAACAAAGTTCGTTGTCCTATCGTTTCAGAGCAATACTTTGTTATTCAATTTAAATATCTAAGACATCCTTTTTATATTTATAAAACTTTGGGTACCAGTCTAATCTAAAGCTGCAAATGCCTGGGTTTAGAAGAATCCTCAGCTTCGCCGCTATCCTCTACATTATTGTTATCATTCTTGTCATTGTTATCACCACTGCTACTAGCTGGCGAAGAGCTGGGTTTTGCACTTAAATACAGGAATGTACATTGTATATTTAGTATATCCATCTGTCTAATTGTTCGTCCATCGGTCTATCTGTCTGTATATCTGTCTATCTATCTATCTGTAAATCTGTCTGTCTAGCTGTTTGTCTATATGTATGTCTATTTGTCTGTCTATCTGTCTGTCTATTTGTTTGTCTATCTGTCT
>NC_137273.1:1318220-1366118 GCF_053477335.1 Acartia tonsa
TTCCTCCATAGCGTAACGGACGGACAGATAGACGGAAAAAATAATGTATATAGTAAATGCACATATAAAATAGGAATCTTCGCTAAAAATTTCAGCTGTCTATTTTTAATAGCACACAAGAAACACATTTCCTCCATAGCGTAACGGACGGATGGACAGACAGACCGGCTCTATACTGACCTTTGACAGGGTGGGCGTCACATTCGACCTGACTTCCTTGTGGCACAGCGTTTTCACCCCAGACTTACAAACCTTCTGCAGGCCTAAATAAAATTTCAGGGATCTCAAGGGATAAGACGATAAATTGGCAGGGATCTAATGGGATAAGACAATAGCTGGTAAATTGATGTACATCTCACATAATGAAAAAAATTATTCCTTCTGTAGATTTTAAATCAGTGGTTGAAACGTTTGAGCACTGAACTTAATGAATCAACAAATCAAAATTCACTAAAGCCCCCAAAAATGTTAAGCCACGGATTCGCAGCGTGTAAGTAAGGCCACAGGTTGTAGCAAGGGATGTAGCATGGGACAATGGATCTAAAATATATTTTCTTGGCTGTCTTCGACTTTGGGTACTGGACCTAATGCAACTTTTCGTATTTTGGCTAATTTTAAAGACGTTAGGGGGCTAGCGCAATCAATGCCGCTGAATTTGTCAAGCTGATATTTCATACCTGTGTCTTCAAGTTGAAAAAGGTCTTCTATAGTTGATCCAATCAAAGCAGATGAACAAAATTCTGATAAAACAAAGATAACAACATTGATAAAAGCGTTATAAGCAAAGCATCTCTATAATCAAGTTCTTAATATGTAAGTATGTCTTTAAACGGTATAGGCAATTTTCAAACAAATAAAGAAAGGGCTAATGTACCTTTGTCCTACCGGCTATTTTAATTTATATTGTTGTAGAATTATTAAAAATCAGTTGCTTTGCCTATTATCTTGCTGTCCTAGGAATCATCATGTTTGAAATTGATAGGATATTCTAACATACTCATAAAGAAATACGTATGACAACATCCATATAAGTGAAGCTCTGAAAAGGTAGGACAATCAAACATTAACACTTATGGAGTGTCAGAACTGAATAATCAGAATATAAATTCAAAACAAAATTGTAAGTAAATTTGTTGAAAAACTGCTTACAAGCAGGATAATGTTTAAGGACATACTTAGATACTTATAGAGATGATTTGCTTGTAACATTGTACATTATTGTCCTAAGAATCAGTATTTTAAAAAATCAGATCTATCGGAAAATTATAATGCATAGCAATTTGTTGTTAAAAAAAAATAAAATCAACATGTTTAAATGATTGCACGGACATTCTAGTAACGATTATAGAGTTGATATGCTTTCAAAATCGATCCTAACTACTACAGGAATCACAATGCAAAATTTGAAATTAATAGGACAATTCTAACATGTCTAAAACTTACCAACAACTAGATGAAGCATCAGAACTACCGCAAGGAAACACTTCATTTTTTGGCAACAAAAATGAACTTGTTTCTGAAAATAATGTATATATAGTAAGATATCTGCGCTCTGATTGAAGAAGCATAGGTTTTGTACATCATTCAACCAATTAGAGCGCAGGTAGTTTTCAATCCACCTATCACGGATGTCAAAATTAATTTACTTAAATTGTATTTGCGCTTTTAAATAAAGTTTTATACAAAAAACGAATTTTATAAAAAAATCCTTAAAATTTGATGCAGATTTTAAATCTACCTCAAACATTAAAATTCTTTATAAAAACTTAAAAACTTATATATCTTAATATACAGTGTGTTTTTTACGAGAACTTTTTTGAAAGCAATTTTACCCCACTTTTAAAAATCAGAATTTAATGATTAATTGCTTATTATTTTCTTCGTGTTTTTTAGGACCATTAATAGAACATCAAAAACTATTTCAGTATTTATTAAAAAAGTAGAGTAAAATCTAAAATTCAAAACTTTGTTGTCAATATCTAAAAATGTTATATAATATATAAACACAGAGGTTATTTTTTAAACATTTAATTGATGGAAGACAATTGTTTTACTATTAAATAGATCATCAGTTCCAATTAAGATGTATAAATGAGAGTTTAAAATATCTGTCTTTGCATTTTGAATCCTTTTAATAGACTAGATAATAAGAAAAAAGAAAAAAAATTGTCTAAAAATAGTTTTAGCGCATTTTTCTTGTACTCAAATCTCAAAGCGTTTTTTTGTACATGACTTCTTAATCATATTTTCGTCAATATTAGCAATGAAGTCTTCAGCAACTTTCGAGAATAGTCCCTTTCGTGGCAACGCTCCTTAAGGGGCGTTTCGTCGTATTTTTAAAATGACTTTATAGAGGTTATTTTAGGTAAGGTTAGGGTTAGTAGGTGATTGCCCACAGGGTTAGACAATTGTCCCCGCAGGGTTAGAGCCCCCCGCAGGGACTAGAAATAGAAGAAAAGCAACTGTGAAAAATACGAAGAATTGCCCTTCAAGGTGCGTTGCCACGAAAGGGACTATACCCCAACTATCTTTAAGTCATTAATTGTCGCTGGTTTAATTCCGTCATCGGCTATTGATCAATATATTACTCCATAGTCGAGGGGGTTGGGGGAGGGTATGTTAGCTGAAAGAATTATTTTATTAGAGTATACGAAAATCTGGTGGAATATCCAGTTAATTTTATATCCATTCTAAAAATCTAATAAGCTGTAAGAAATTACTTTTAATGGGTATAATTGTTTTGGGGGCGTTAAAAATTTCGGCGGTTTCCCTCAAATTGCATAGTGGAGCACAAAACCCCCTATTTTTAAAAACAAATTGTAATTACGAGAAGGAAACTTGCTTAGGTTAGATTTAATTTTTGAAACAATTATAAAGGTTGCGCTAAAAATCCGTAAAGGTAGGAGTTTTAAGGCTTAAAAATAAAAGTAGAACGATAATATTTACTAAATATGTGTATTTCTTATTGAAAAGAACTATAGAATTTTTTTTTAAAGTTAACATAAATTTTTATTGTTACTTCTACTACTTTTTTAAACTTTAAACTCACAGCCTTTACGGATTTTTAGCGCAACCTAATCCTCCCTTTCTATAAAAATTTAATTTAAAACTTTAGATATTGATTGGATTTGAAAATATTGTTCTCGTTTGCTGGATTAAAAATTTCGGACATTTATTAAATCTTAATTGGTTTGTTTAAACTTAACACTAGCAGTGTCCAAACTATTATATTAATATTTTTTAACTTTAGAAGGTATAATTTTGTTTATCATGATAAGAGATATTAATCAATTTATCGTCTATTGTCTTACCCCTTAAGATCATTTGCAGTTCACGGTAAAAAGTTACTGGTAACGATTATCGGAAAAAAATCTAAGCACTTTAAAGGCTGCCAGCTGCCAAACGGTTGAACGTACATAGTGTTAAGCGGCATACGAAAATTTTGAAATAATCTGTAAAATAATTGACAAGATCCAATGATGCACAGGGAAAGCTTTACTGAAGAAAAAATGCGTAAAATAAGTCTTTTTTTCGCGCATTTATGTACACTGTGAGATAACTACATTATTGAAGAATGACTATTCCAGATTATTTATAAGCCTGCTTTTGTCAGTTAAAATTTTTGGCGAGCATAGTCTATACGTTTCACCGTTTGACCGTTAGCAGCCTTTAGAGTTCAAAGATTTTTTTTAGATATTAGTTACCAGGAATATTTCACCGTGAACTGCAATAGATCCAATCATTAAAAGAAAAAGAAAAAGGTTTTAAATCAAAGAGTTGTGTGTCTATTGGGTGTTGATACACTTAATATTTTGATATTCCCTAAGTTTTAGCATCAAATATATCTTAAGGAATAAGACAATGAACGATAAATTGATGTTCACCATCTATTGTGATAAACCAAATTACCCCTTTGTATATGAAAGATATAACAGGTTTTGACAGTATTAGTTTGTACATCCCAATTAAAACCAACGAAGTTTAATTCACAGTCCAATCTCCTCCCTCCCGAGTACATCACATTATTTAAATTACTACTAGCCCCTAATTTTAGGAAGGGGGTTAATAAAATTGACGAAAAAGTAAAATAAGGTAAAAATTCTAGATTATTTTAATTTCTAATCGGAGGGTGGTAGTTTCCTCCCCCTAAATATTCATAAACCTTCCCAGGACCTATGAAAAGCTTCAATGTAAAGAAGAACCATATCGGTTCAGCGGTTAGCGAGATCCTTTCCTACCTACAGACTGATAGTAAACATCCTGTTACTTTTATAAAACCATAGTTTTTTTTGTATCGCGTTTTAGACAGCTTTCCGCAGATTATAAAATGTATAAATTCTTGATTATATGAGGGTTAGGTCTTCTCAAGACACTGTCTAATTGATTACTGAGGCCTTATTTCTTTTTTGACACGCTATCATTGATATTTTTGCAGTTCAGTAACTTTTCCTAAGATTTGAAAAATAAGTCATGCGTGAATACAGCAGGGCAGCAGGTACCCAAGGTTTTTTAACCGCGGCATCTGAATTGTGGCTTTAAAAACTTTAAGGACTTTTAGTTGATTTGGTTTTGATAAAGGAAGGAGGGAGGGGATATTGGACCCAAAATATTATCCTTATAATAAAGTAACAGTATGTTTGTCTGTACCGAAGGATCTCGCTAACCGCTGTCCCGATCGGGTTCTCCTTTAAAGGGTAGCTTCTCATAGGTCCCGGAATGGTCAATAACTATTTTGGGGGAGGATACAAACGCACATAGAAAAAACCTAAAATAAAACAAATTGGGTTATGAAACTTCCTCCTTCACAAGTGCCCCTAGAGGCCCGCTAGTATTAGTTATTTCATAAACTTGGTTACTGTTTTGGGAAGTTTAATCAACTAGTAGTGTCTAAATTGTAATTTTTACAGGTACCCAAAGTTTTATCTCATTGGTTATTTTGAAAAAAATTGGGTACGTTTGGTTAATTTAGTTTTAGTTAGTCCAAACTGTTCAACCGATAATTTTAATCCACATATGGAGTAAATGACCCCAATAGTAGCTGAGTATCAGCTACTATTGGGGTCATTTTTGAATATTCAGCTACCATTGGGAAAATATGTGAAAAACAAAGTTTTAAAACAATTTTTTTTCAGATTTTTTCATGTGATATAATAAATATAAAGCAAATTCGTGGATACTCAGCTATTATTAGGCCATTTTGATTATCATCATTGGGAATGTATACAAATTTATTCGTCCATTGTCTTATCCCTTTAGATCCCTGGTGACTAGCGTTTTCTGTATTTGTGAATAATTTGACTAGGGATAATAGATTTGTATTCGGAGAACCCAATGATAATCAACAAATCTATCCCTTGTGAAGATTATTCCAAGTGGGGGGGGGGGGGTAAAGGGGTGATTACCCCGCAAAACAATTTTTTGGGGGAAATACCCCTAAAAAAATTCAAAAAATTTTACCCTGGGTGTAAATCTTTTTTTTTTGGGGGGGGGTAAAATTAACCCCCGAGCTAAAAATTTTGGAGGGGGATAAAAAAAATTTGCGCCATTCCCACCCCCCAAAAAAAAAAAAATAAATAAATAATTACCTCCCCTCCCCTAAAAAATTTTAACCCCCCCCCAAAAAAAAAAAAATAAAAAGCTTGGACGCCCCTGGTTTGGACCAACCAAACTAGAGTATCAAATTTCAACCCAACGAATGACAGATTATGTTTGTAAAACTTTGGATAACTTTGAGATTATTATAGGTACCCAAAGTATTATAAAACTTTCCTTCTATTGAATGGCGTTGCAACTCTTTTCAAATATTGATTGGTTGGTTTAAACTAATTGTGTTCAATTGTTTCAACCAATAATTTTAATCTAAAGTAGGGGTTAGTTTTTATTATTTTTGGAGAAGTATATCAATTTGTCGTCCATTGGCTTATCCCTTAAGATCCCAGAAAAATGAGGGAGGGGATATTCGGATGTTTATTATACACTAGTCCCCAAAGTTTTATAATAACGTTTTCTTATTAGTTTGACTAGCATATTTTGGTTTATTATGTTGAGTGCCCATACATTTCAACCACTAATTGTAATCTACAAAAGGGATAATTTTGTGTATCATCATTGGTAGTTACCGTTTTCTTATTAGTTGACTTAACAACTTTAGGGGCTTTTATTGATTTTTTTATTGGCTGGTTCATCAAGTTTCAACCGCTAATTTTAATCTACAGAAGGGTTAACTTTGTGTATTATCATTACTAGTTACCTTTTTCTTGTTCATTGGCTTAACAACTTTAGGGACTTTTATTGATTTTTAATTAGTTGGTTCATCAAGTTAAGTGTCCAAACGTTTCCACCGCTAATTTTAATCTACAGAAGGGGTAATTTTATGTATCATCATTGAGGATGTACATCAATTTATCGGCCATTGTCTTATCCCTTTAGATCCCTGGAAACAAGAGCAATAAAAAGGTTGCAATTAACCCTAAAATTTACAGGAACCTTAAGGGATAAGACAATAGCCGATATATTGATGTACATTCCCATTTATGATAAAACAAAATTACTCCTTTTTTAGATTACAATAAGTGATTGAAACGACACTCAACTAAATGAACCAACCAATTTAAAAAAATCAATAAAAGCTTGTACATTCCCAATGATGATAAACAACATCACTTCTTCTGTAGATTACAATTAGTGGTTGAAACGTTTGGACACTCAACTAAATAAACTAACCAATAAAAAAAAACAATACAAGCTTGTTAAGCCAATGAAAAAGAAAACATTATTATGAGACTTTGGGGACTAGTGTAATGAACAGCTCACTGCCCCCTCCCTCCCTGTGTAAGGTCGTACATCCACAATAATTATAATTGTTGGTTTAAAAGTTTGGACACTGCTAGTTTAAAACGACCAATCACGACTTTTAAAAAGTACCTAAACGTTTTTTTCGCCAACGAATGAAAAAATGAAATATACTTTCCCAAATTTTTGATTGGTAAACGTTAGAAGAAACAAGAAACACCCATAAAAGCCAAGCTCTTAAATCAGAAGGAAGGACAAACGAGCATTAACACTTAGAAAATGTCACACCTTAATCAGCAGAATATAGATTTAAAAGTCTAAACAAAATTGTATTAACATTTGTTGCAAAATTACGTAAGAACATTTTGACACTTGATGCTCCGCTTAAAATATTATACCTTGTTGTCCAAGGAATCATTGGTTCAAAAATTAGATTCATAGGATAATTGAAATTATGTGTCATATCTTAAAAGGGCGCAAGGACTTTCTGGTAATGATTATAGAGTTGCAACGCTTTCTAAATCGTAGCTAATTGTTAAAGGATATATCAACCAAAGCTTTAAATCGTTAGAACAATTCTAATATGCCGAAATTTACGAAAAAAGCTAACTGTGACGTCAATATAGGTGAAAAAAAAGGGAAGACGAAGAAAGACCCTCAAAAAATCAGCATGTTACGTCATCATAAAAACGAGGGTTTATCCATCTCTTTTTTAGGGGATTTTTTTCCCACTCCTCATCCCTCATTTTTATGACGTCATTGAGGGACTTCAAAAAACGCGGATGTAGATTCAATATGGACTCCCCTTACTTTGGATGAGATATGTTTTTTTTTTTTGGGGGGGGGGAGGTTGATTAATACACTGTTAATCTATCCCTGACTTCCTGGCCTTTCATGATTTTAAAATTGTTTATATTTCTTTATAGACAATTAATTATCAGGGATCTTAAGGGATAAGACAATTTGTGAAATACATGTCCAAACACTGAGTATATCTCTACGGTGGATCAAAAGTAGTGGTCGAAAAGATAGAACACTCCTAGTATCAAACGTTTCCCAGGCCATTGAGCTAACGAATAAGATAATATATGCATACAACTTTGGGTACCAGTGTAATTTACAGTCCAATGTCCCCTCCCTGCCTGATTGATTCTATAACTGTAAAATCCTTAATTATTTTATTCAAATTTAATAGCTCAGGGATCCAAAGGGATAAGACAATGGTCGATAAATTGATTTACGTCCCCAATGATGTACACAAAATTACCCCTTATGTAGAATATAATTAGTAGTTGAAACGATTGAACACTTCATCAACCAACAAATCAAAAAAATCGAAAAAAGTCCCCAAAGCCTAACGAATAAAACAACGTTATGAAACTTTGGGGACTAGAGTATTAAACAGTCCATTGTCCCCTCCCTTTCTCTATAGTGGTCATGGCTGTCATATATCCTTATAATAAAGTAACAGGATGTCTGTTTGTCTGTCTGTCTATTTGCCTGTGTTTGTACCGAAGGAATTCGCTAACCGCTGAAACGAACGGGCTCTCTTTAACAGGGTAGCTTCACATATAGATCCCTGGAAGGTTTTTAACTATTTTGGGGGAGGGTAAAACCAACCTCCCAAGAAAAATCACAAAAAAAACGATTTTTAAAATAATATTTGAGAGACTTGAACGCAACATCGTATTATTAAAAAAAAACATTTAAATTGCCACTAGAGGCCTCTAGGGGCGTAGCCGTTAGTAAATATAAAAGTAACAGGATGTCTGTCTGTCTAGTGTGTTAGTACCCTAGGATCACGCTAACCGCTGTACCAATATGGTTCTCTGTTACATCGAAGCTCATTACTTATGTACAGGGGGCGGGTGTATAACCTGTTTTTTTTGGGTGGGGGATACTTTCACCCTCCCAAGAGAAAATAGGCCCTGGAAAAAAACTAAAAAAATCCTTGGATACGTCCGTTCGTTATTCTAGGCATGTTAGAATTGTTCTACCCATTTCAAACGTCTCATGCTGATTCCTATAACAGTTATAAGGTTATAAAGGTATAATTTTGAACATGACAGTTTTTTCGCGTTTTTAAACACAAAATTTTTACATCATAAGGTTAATAAATTTTCTTCATTTTTGGAATATAGATTACTAAGACAATAAGAAATATTGGCATAAGCAAAACATCTCTATAATCAAGTCCTGAAAATGTAAATATGTCATTAAACATTACCCTATGCATTTAAAGCACTTTTTCAACAAATTTACCTACATTTCAATTCTGCTTTTTAAGTTTTGAAATTTTTGACACCTTATAAGTGTTAATGTCCGTATGTCTGTTTGTCTGATTTGTTAAGCATTCCTTTTATGATCCCAGTTTATAGATAATTAATTTTGTAACAGTTAGAGTCTTTTTACAAGCGAAGCTTTTCTATAATTATATTCAGTCCGTCTTGAACTTTTTTCCGTTAATCTAGGCATGTTAGAATTGTCCTATCGATTTCAAACTCTATAATTGTTACCAGAATGTACCTCCATTTTAAACATATTGATTTTTAACTTTTTTAACAACAAATTTGTATGTGATAAAATTATCCGATTGATCTGATTTTTGGAATACTAATTTTTAGGACAACAAAGTACCATATTATAAGCGAATCATCTCTGTAATCAAGTCCTAAAAACGTAAGTATGTCCTTAAACATTATCCTGTATTTTAGTAGTTTTTCAACAAATTTACTTTAACTTTTGATTCGACATTTGTACATTTATGTTCTGATTATTCAGTTCTGACACACTACAAGTATTAATGTTCGTTTGTCCTACCTTTTCAGAGCCTTGAATTTATGGATGTTGTCATCCTTGTTTTTTTTTATTGCAGTACATGTTTAAGTACAATTAAGTTCACACAGTTTTCAGGGATCATATGGGATAAAACAATGGAAAATAAATTGATGTACATCTCCAAAATTATACCTACTGTAGATTAAATATTTTATTTTTAACAAACCAATCACAATTCATTAAAAGTACCCAAAGTTTTAGTGCCAACGAATAAGTAAACAGGGTTTAATAATTTTGGGTACCAGTATCCTACATCAACCCCCCCCCCCACCCCCTCCATGGATTACTGTGTGAAGGTCTAGAGTCTTGAACGTGAAAGTCGCTCAATGAAATTCTCACGTCATAAAAATGAGGGATGAGGGATGAGGAGAGAAGAAGGAGTGGGAAAGAAAAGCCCTAATAAAGGAGATGGATAATCCATCATTTTTATGACGTCACATGCTGATTCTTTTAGCAACTTTCTCCCCTAACGTCTCGAACACATGACACTAGAGACGTTAAAAATTTTACCTTTTGCTGCTTTGTTAGGCAAGGGTCGATAAATTGACGTGAATCCCCAATGATGATACATAAAATTACCCCTTCTGTAGATTACAATTAGTGGCTGTAACGTTTTGTTACACAACCACTTGAACCAATAAAATTTTTTTAAAAAGTCCCCAAAGTAGTTAAGCCAACGAATAAGATAACATTATTATCAAACTTTGGGGACTAGTGTACCCTCCCGCCCTGGTGACAGTAAAAGCACCCATTCAAGAAGAATTCAGGATTTAGGTTGGGCTTTTTAGTAGCGAAGCTACTCTTTAATTTGAAATGTCCGTATGTCCGTAAAAAACGTTTTGGGAGAAACGTGATTTTCTCGGCTCCTATTTAAGATAGATAGCTGAAATTTTTAGTGTAGATTCTTATGACATATGCCCATCTAATCTGTACATTGTTTTGTTCATCTGTCTGTTGTTTGGGGTGCTAAATCGATTCCTAGATTTTTAAGTTTTCGTGATTTTCTCAATACCTTTTCAAGATAGAAAGCTGTAAATTTTCAGGGATTAATAAATTTTACAATCTATACATTTTCATTAAGATTCGTCTATTAATTGTCTATTCATATTCAGGATTGACAATTGAAATTATCAGGGATTGAATATGCCCATATTCCAAAAATTTTATTAAATTAAGTTTCATTAAGATTTGTGCAAGATCGATTCCTAGAATTTTTCACTACTTATTGATGTTGTCATCCTTGTTTTTAGGTTATTTAATATCAGCTTAGTCGCTGATTTGGTGTTTGTTTAGCCGTCAGTATTTGATGAAACTTGCAGCATAAATTTCGGGTAAAGTCCCTTTCGCGGCAACGACACTTAAGGGGCGATTCGTCGTATTTTGAAAATGGCTTTTGAAAGGTTAAGTTAGGTTTTATTGGGTTAGGTGATTGCCCCCGCAGGGTTAGGCAATTTGCCCCGCAGTAGATAGAAATAGGAGAAAAGCTAATGTAAAAATATGAAGAAACGCCTCATAAGGGGCGTTGCCACGAAAGGGACTATACCCAGAAATTTCTTGTTCATGTACAAAGGAAAATGGGGAGGGTAAACTTATTTTGCGGAATGCTATTTTGAATGAGATCCTAATGAGATGCTTTTTTGAATGGTTTGTGACCTGTGTGCTGGAAAATTTAGAGAAATTAAATCATTGTTAAAAGCAGGGCTCGGCAGCCGCGCGTCAACCGCAACTAAGCCTTAAATTAAAACCCATTTGAATGCTTAAATTTTTTTTTAAGAGGAATTGTCATATTTAGGTCAGGTTTAGACTTCCAGCTGTTTTTTTCTAAATTGCTAAAGGTTCATTTTTTAGGGCTTACAGGCGGCTGACGCACGGCTGCCGAGCCCTGATAAAAAAAAGTCATTGATAAAAAATATCAAAATTACTGAGAAATAAATAAAGGAGGAACATGGAAATAATTTTCAGTAATCTTAATCTTTTAAAATTTATCTATAGATAAAGTGGTTAAAAACTTTGGGTACCATTGTAATTTACATCCCAATGTCCACTCCCTACCGCTAGTTCCCAGAAAATGGAAACAATAAAATGGCTTAAAACATGTCCCTTGTCCCTGCAACAAAATCAGCAACCTATTAAGTTTGATAGAGGAGAACCGGGTCAGGGATCTAAAGGGATAAGACAATGGCCGATAAATTGATGTACAATGTACATCCCCAATAAGAATACACAAAATTACCCTTCTGTAGATTAAAACTAGTAGTTGAAACGTTCAAACACTCAACTTATTGAACGAACCAATCAAAATTCACCTGAGTCCCCAAAGTTGTTAAGCAAATGAATAAGAAAACGTTATTGTAAAACTTTGGGGACTAGTGTATTTGTACAGTCTATTATCCCCTTTTCTCTGAGAACAAATTAACACAAAATGATCCATTTTTTACCAACAAGGATGACAACATCCATAAAAGCATAGCTCAAAATAGGAAGGAAGGACAAATAAACAATAACCTTTGTAGAGTGTCAGAACTTAATAAGCAGAATATAAATTTGTAAGTCTGAACAAAATTGTGCATAAAATTGTTGCGAAATTGCGGAAATTCATGGTAATTTTTAAGGATTTAATTATAGAGATGCTTCACTTATATATAATGTTGTACCTAGTTGTCTTATGAAACATAAAAAATGATCAGATGAATAGGATAACTATATCATACAAATAGTTAAAAATTAGCATATTTTTAATGAAACAACCAATCAAAGTTCAGTCCCCAAAGTTGTTAATCTAAAAAATTAGAAAATGTTGTTATAAAACTTTGGGGACTATAATAACAAACACCCCATTGTCCCCTCCCTCGCTGGTAGAATTCCTTTTGTAATGAAACAAATTTTGCAAATTGAAAATTTTGCCAATATTATTTTTGCGCATTACTTCAAGGATCTTAAGGGATAAGACAGTGGAGAATAAATTGATGTACATCCCCAATGCTGATAAACAAAAACAAACCTTCCACAACTGAAATTATTGTTTGAACCAACCATAATCTCAATTAAATAAAAGTATCTAAAATTTTTTTAGTCAACGAATAAGAAAGCTAGGTTATAAAACTTTGGGTACCAGTGTAATTTACAGTCCAATGTCCCCTCCTTCCCTGGCTTTTGTCTAAGTTTTTTGTTGCATAACTTTTCATGGTAAAAATGTAGAATTTGAGAGAGAGAGAGAGGGGACAATGGGTTGTGTATTACACTAGTCTCCAAAGTTTAATTATAACGTTTTTTTTATTAGTTTGGGGATTTCAGAGAGTTTTGATTGGTTCGTTTATAAAGTTGATTGTTCAAACGTTTCAACCACTAATTGTAATCTATAGAAATTTTAGAAAGAGCAATGGTTTTTAACATCTTTATTATGATTATATTTACCTCTAAAGAATAAAAATAAAATTTTTGTGAAATGTTATATTTAAAATAACAAAAAAGTATAATTTTAAATTTTACAACAAACAAATATAATAAACTTCTTACTTCACTGAGTGTAAGGGGGCTAGCAAGCAGCAAGATTTAGGAAGACCTTGGCTTATTTTACAGCTTGCTCAGAACTGGTGGAATCTTATCAGGTAAGGTGGCAGCTTCTTCCGTTCGAGTTGCAGCTTTCTCAAAGCTGGTAGCAGCTTCTTTCAACCTCAAACCTGGTGGCAGCTTCTTCAGTACTGGCAGCTTTCTCCAAGCTGCAGAGCTGATGGCAGCTTCTTCAGAACTTGTGCAGCTTCCTCAGAGCTTCTTTCAAGCTACTAAGCTGTGGTATTATCCATCCAATCTTATTTCCTTATTTCTTTACCACTAAAAAAAGGAAAAAATATCATTTAATTGATTTATCTCAAGTACAGATTAGCAATCTTTTTATTGAAATTAAAACAAAGAGAATAAATAGCCTAGAGTGAAATGAATCTTTTTTTAAAATTTCATAATTCAACAAAAAATTATCTTCTTTATTGTCAAAACTAGTTTCTTTTAAAAAGATGGTAGCTTTCAATCTTTTACCAAAGAATGTACTTTTACACAAAGACTAACAGCTTGCAGATATGTTTACAGAAAAGTCCATGATGTTACATAATATAAAATAAAGTTGGAATAAAACTTTCAAAATTCCATATACACAATAGTAAAATATTATAAAAATATGACCATAAAAAATGTAAAGATTAGATTAATAAAATATATTCACAGGTCTAATCTAGTTTTCAAACTTTCTTGAAACTTTAACTCTACCTGTTTATGAAAGTATATGAAACTAGGGTTCTTGTGCTTCAGTCAGTACACACCTAAAAAATTACTTTTGAATTAAAATAAATTTTAATTTGGTATTTGATGAGCTACAGTTATACTGCAAATAATTATATTTTAGTCTAAGAAGAAATAATTAAAAAAATTTTTTTAAACAACATATATTTTATCTAAAAAGTATAAATAATAAATAAACTTCATATTTAAATACTTGTTAATTGAATATATCTTATCTCTATATAAGTAAGAGTTGGAGGAATGAAATTACCTTATGCTTCCAAGACTAATTCAATACTGAGAGTAAAGATAAAGAATATTCTTGCCCAGGCCAATGTAAATATCTTATTACTTCAATTCATTATCTTTTCTATATACTATAAAATTCTCTGCTATAGTTCTAAAATTATAAAACTTAATGCAGATTATTCATTTTCTTTAAATTTAACTTTTAAGCCATTTTTAAGAAACCAGGGCCTGTTTTGCCATGTTTTTGAGATATTATGAATGAGATTATGTTGAGTTTTGATAATCAGATGAGAAAATTTTTAGTTCACAGTCCCTTTAAGGTTATTATTAAAGTGAAGGTAAAATTAAATATTCTTTGACAATATTCATTCCCTTTCACTGCATTCAACTACATTTCCTTTCAGTAGATTTTACTGTATTTATTAGTTGCAGCACTTCTGTTTTTATAGATTTTCTCTACATCCCATATAAACTGGAATCCATAACTTTTAGGGGATGCATGGTGTGGTTCATAGATTTGAGTTTAAATAAGCTTATCTTATTTTTTTAGCACAAAATTTTAAGTTAGACATTGTTTTGATATAATACTTTTTTCAATAAGAAGTAAGACCAGGGGAATATTGCTACATTTTATATCTTCATTTACAATCTATAACACAAAGAAGCTTGATGTCTGTCCATCTGTCTGTCTGTCCGTCCGTCTGTCCATCCCTTAAGATCTTAGTAACCACTGAACCGACTTTATTCTACTCTTCAGTGAATATACCTACTGGTCTTGTGGTGGTTTTAGGCTATTTCCTTGGGGGTTAGACACCCCAAACCCCCCCAAAATATAAAAAATACCCCTCCCCCCAAAAAAAAATTCCTTTTTAAAACTAAAATTAAAATAGCAGGGTCAACTACCCCCCCCCCCAAAAAAAAAAAAAGAAAAATAAAATAAATTTTTTTTTCATAATTCTTTCTTTTAAATCTAAAATACAAAAAAAATAGGTTGATCAAAACTTTAGAGGGAAAGCCCCTAGTGTCTAAGGGCGAAGCTGCTAGTAATATGTATAATAACAAACATTTTGTATTGGATTAAAGGTTAAAATTTGTTTACATAAAATTATATGTGCACAAAAATGTGACTTTTATAATATAAAAGTTATATAATGAATAATAGGAAGATAAGGGCTGAAATAAAAGCAGAATCAGAATAATGAAATATTATAGTGTGAAAAAAAATATTTTTTTTCTCACATGTGCTCAATCATGTTGAGCATACTGGCTCTCCTCTTTGGAGCTGCAGTACTGACTGGAGTCCAAGCTGATTGCAAGACAAGTATCCAGGAAGCTGCATGGAATTTTGTTCCAGATAGAGATTCATCACACTTAGGTGTTCCCACAGTTGAAAGCTGCCAAGAATTATGTTCTTCTCATCCTGGTTGTCAAGGTTATACATGGAGGTTTGATGCTATTCTTGGCTATTCTTGCTATGAATATCAAGAATTAGACGGTCTTCATGATTGTGCTGGATGTTACAGTGGAACAATTCCTAATGCTTATGATGGAGCCTGTGCATTAAGTCCTGAAAACCTGGTTGGCACTGTATTTGCTGAATCACTGGAAGACTGTAATCAAGCTTGTACTGAGACTGATGGCTGCAAAGGGTATACCTGGTATGATCAAGCTACATCTCTGCCCAACATCTGTTTCCAACTGACTGATTGCTCCTCAGTTATTCCTTGTCAAGGATGCTCCAGTGGAGAGCTGAACTGTATTGGACCTCCCCAGTGTCAGCCTGGTGGATACAGAATTCTCAGTGATCCAACAAGAAATGAAGATCATGGGGATGGATTTTATTGTGATAATGATGGAGCCAGCTATCCCAGCCCTGACTGGCAGGGACCTGGCTATTACAGAATACAAGCCCCAGCTGGAGACAAGATACCAACCTCACCACCTGGTTATGATAACTGTGGCACACGTGCACCTGGATGGATCCATGATGAAGAAGGAGCTATTGAACAGATAGAAGTTGGACAGGAGATAACAGTTAGAGTGTGCTTTGATTATAATAGTGATCCTTGTTATAGTGAGACTGAAATAAGAATCACTCTATGTCCTGGTGCGTATTTTGTCTACTACTTACCAATTACTCCTGTTTGTAAATTAAGATATTGTGGTACCTTTTAATCTTCTTATTTGATTATTATTGTCTTTTCAATTTTTGTTTTTTAATTTGTTTTATCTATACAAATTCTTTAATTTTAATAAATATTCAATTTTCATATAATTGTTTTTTACTTGATAGAATAGTTAGATTCAAAATAAATATTTAGGTTAAAAAGGTTAAATGACAAACATATATAAGATAAGAAATGCAATTTCGGCTTTTTAAACATATTTATGCATTTATAAAAATGAAAGGTTTTATTGTATAAGTATATCAATAATTTCAAAATGATTATATCCAATAGTAGCATAGCTTTTAAACTAAACCATTACTTTAAAATAATTTGATTAATCAATAATTTTAGAATAATAGTTATAAGAGAATAAAGTTTGCAACAATTTTTATGTTTAAATATGGCTAATATATTCAGACTTGAAAAGTTGCTGTGTTGTCAAAGTTTGTCTTAAACACTAACTTTAATAATATTATTTGAAAAAAGAAACTAAAAAATTATGAATTCAACAATTATAAAAATCCATGAATATAAGGGTAGCAAGGTATCTAGCTGGTGAAACAACATATATAGTAAATATATTATAATTATTGGTTTTTCAGAGTTTTACAAATAATATTAAATCTTTAATAACAGAAGAAAGTTTCTTTTTAAACCAATTATATTATGAACAGTATAAAAAATACAGAAGCTTAAGATCTGTAAGGATATTACTAAACTTTTAAGACATTATTATAGAGTTGCTTTACCTTACATATAGTACCAAATTGTCAATGGAATCATGTTATTAAATTTTTTAATGATACTATAATATTTTGAAATGCATGAAACGTTAAAAATACGCAGTAATGTATTGGCCCTCAGAGCAGGGTTTAGACTATTTCGTATGAGGATATGCCCCCCCCCCCCCCTCCCTCATCCATATAAGTGTTAAACCCCTGTGAAGACAATTTTGCACATAACCAGACATCCTAAGACTAAATTAATTGTTTAACATCTCCAATGATGATAAACAAAAAATACTTTAAGTATTTTAAAAGTATGTGTTGCAAAGTTTGGACACTGTTATTTACAACCAACCAATCAAGATTTTATGAAAGTACCCAAAGCTTAAAGCCAACGGATAAAAGAGAATGTGTATATAATTTTAAGTCCAATGTCCCGTCCCTCCCAAACATTTAATAAGGAATGTTTAATTTTAACATCTTTAGTATGATTTTTTTATCATAAAAAAAGAAAAAAATATGTGAAGTATGAAGTAATTATTTATTTTTTTAATCCATTTTTAAATAATGTAATAATTAATATAATCAAATTTAAAAAAATGAATAAATGAGGGCCCGGGTGTTGCAGTCATACAAACCCCAGCCGCATTAATCAGCAGCGCGGCAATGAAAGACACCTAATTTGCCGCGGCCATCAAGGATGTGCTCTAAATTAATCCACCCATCAGCCTCACAGTTTGATCATCCTAGGCCACAGCCACATTCATAAGATATCAATTTAGCTGCCCATCAGCCGCGCGGCTGCCTCAGTCAAGCCGTTTATTCAGCAACCCAATAAGCCACAGCCTCAGCTACCCGCAGCCACCCTCAGTGACATGACTGTTTAAAAGCTGGATCCGAAGTAGCTACTCTAAGCCGTAGCCATCCCCATCGTAAGCCACGCTCAGCCTCAGCGGCAAATTTTGTTTCAGTTGCAGATACAGTCACCATCAGCCAGAGCTGCAAATTTGTACCGCAGCCATGTTCACTGTAAACCACTCTTCTCAGCCAAAGCGGTACTTTTCTTTTCAGTTGGAGACTCGGCCATCTGAACCATAAGCCACAGACATCATCAACCGCAGCCGCAAATTTGTACACAGCCGCAGTTATGTTCACTGTAGGCCACTTTTCTCAGCCACAGCGGTAATTTTCTTTTCAGTTGGAGACTCGGCCATCTGAACCATAAGCCACAGACACCATCAGCCGCAGCTACAAATTTGTTTTCAGCTGCAGTTATGTTCACTGTAAGCCATTATCAGCCAGGCGGCTGCCTCAGTCAAGCAGTTTATTCAGCAATCCAACCATCCTAGGCCACAGCCACAAGATATCAATTCAGCTGCCCGCCAGCCACGCGTTTTATTCAGCCGCCCAATAAGCCAGACCCTCAGCTACCCGCAGCGCAGCCGCCCTCAGTGACAAGACTGTTTAAAAGCTGGATCCGAAGCAGCCACTCTAAGCCGTAGGCAGCCCCATCGTAAGCCACGCTCAGCCACAGCGGCAAATTTTGTTTCAGTTACAGATACAGCCACTATCAGCAACAGCTGCTAATTCGTACTTAGCCGCAGGCATACTCGCCATAAGCCACACTCAGCCTAACAGCGGCACTTTTCTTTTCAGTTGGAGACACAGTCATCTAAACCATAAGCCACAGACGCCATCAGCTGTAGCCGCAAACTTGTACACACTCGAAGGCATGCTCACTGTAAGCCACTCTCAGCCACAGCTGTTGCTGACCCCTGAAATAAATTGAAATATAAAACATTTTAAAAGCCTATTTTGTTATAAACTAGCGGCTTCGCACCTAGCCCCTTTTTTGGTGGGGTTGGGGGTGTCCCATCCCTCAAGAAAATAGCACAAAATCCTCACAGGATCAGTAGGTTTATTCCTTGAAGCGTAGAGCCCAATCAGTTATTTGGTTACTGAGATATTAAGTTTCAGACAGATGGACAGACAGACAGACATCTTTCTACTTTGTATTATAGATAACTTAAAATTTAAAAAAAGGAAAATCTATTGAAAATAGTAAAACAAGGAGGACAACATCCTTAAAAAGCAAAGCTCTGAAACGGTAGGATAAACAAACATTAACACTTGCCAGGACTTAATAAGCAGAATATAAATGTAAAAGTCTAAACAAAATTGTAAACTGCTTGAGGATACTGTTTAAGGATTTAATTATATTTTTGGGACTTGATTATTGAGATGCTTCTTGGACAACAGTGTACCTTGTTGTAAAAGGAATCAGATAGCGGATGGAAGGACCGTTCCTAATAATAGAAAAGCTTCGCTTTTAAAAAGGACCAAGGGAGAAGATGATTAAAGTCCCTCCACAGATTAAGACGTCACACGATAGAATAGCAATGGAGAGGCCAGTTTACACTGTAATTGACCAATGGTAAGATTTATGCTGGCCTCTCATTGGTTATTTTATCGTGTGACGTCATAATTTGTGGAGGGACTTTAATCATCATCCCAGACACTACAGACAGGAGTAGGTGGAATTTGGAAGAAACACACTTTTGTAAACAGACAAACTTTTTAGAAACCAGTGTTTTAAAGATCCTTAGGGCCATTTAAATAAGTAGAAAATGTTGAGAAAAAAATTTAATTTGTGGAAAAGATTCAAACTGTAAAGAAGTTTTTTAAAGGCAAAATAAGATTTATATGGGGCAATTGAACATTAATACTTGAAAAGTCTTTTTTTGCTTAAGGAAACAAAACTCTAATTTATAAGTCTTAACAAAGATTTTTAGTTAGATTACTTACATTTTTAGATGTTGATAATTGAGATGCTTTGCTCATAACAGTGTGACTTGTCGTCCTAGGAAACATTAATATAATAAAATATCAATATAAAAATCAAGATTACAGGAGAAATAAATGCAAACAAGGAGTAGTGGGACAAAGTGACTCAAAAATAAGCCATATGACGTCATAAAAATGAGGGATTATCCATCTCTTTTTTAGTAGGTTAGGACAATTTTGTGAGACAAAAACTTGTTGTCAATAACAGTATGTTTCAAATGGACGTAATGACTTTCTGGTATAGAGTTGCTACGCTTTCTATATGTTAGAGAGAAAGAATGATGCTTGAAATCGATAGGACAAGTATAACATAACTACAACATTTATGAAAAGAGTTATCCATTATGAACGAACGGACGTACGGACCGGCCCTAATTATGTAGTTGTTTCGATTTTATAAAAAAAGAGTCGTACTCACTTCTTTATATGTCTTGCTTCAACAGGATGAAGAAAACTCATGAGTAGATGTTGAGTCTTCCAAGTCTAATGCTGAAATGAGAGAAAAGATAAGGAAATAGAGTATTGGTCAGTTGAATTTGAATTGCCGAATGTGTACACAGTTTCCTCATACTATCTCAATATTTACTACTAGCTAAAAAATCAAAATTTGAATTTTTAAAATTTTGAATTTGTTTTTGGAAGTTTGGAGCTTTTTTAGCTAGTAGTAAATATTGAGATAGGGTGAGGAAACACCGAGGAAACCGTGTACACGATTGGCAATTCAAATTCAACTGACCAGAATAATTACTGACATGATATGGGTGTCAGTGGTCAGAATAATAAATTTAAACGCTAGCATTATTACCTACAGTAAATACAGATACAATTTTTAAAAATAAAATTAGATATGTTAGAATTGTTCTATTAATTTCAAACTTTCATGATGATTAGTATAACAGTTCGGTATGATTTAGGAAGCATAGCAACTCTATAATTTTTACCAGATAATACATATATCCATTTAAAACATGCCGGTTTTTAACTTCTTAGAAATAACGTATTTTGTGATATAATTTTACTATTTGATTCCTAGGGCAACAAAGTACAATACTATGAGCAAGGCATCTCTATAATCAAATACTAAAAATAAAAGTATGTCCTGTATCCTGTATTTACACAGTTTTGCAACAATTTTATGTTGAATTTTGTTTTGACTCACAAATTAATGTTCTTCCTATTAAGTTCTGACACTTGACAAGAATCATTGATTGCTTATCCTTTCTTATAATTATAGAGTTTTGCTTTTATTGATGTTGCCATCCTTGTTCTACAATATTTTCTGTGAGAAACTAATAAACTTCCTGATTGTAGTAAATAGACACTAGAGGAACGTAGGTTTTTTTATTTCACAATTCTTATCGGAAACACCATGCCAGCAAACCTGGCAAGGTCATACAGGTAGAAAGCTAAAACATTTTCATGTTAAATTGTTTTTAACCTATTTTTAAAACATATATCAAAAATATACTATGACACCAGTAGAATCAAACTGCAGAGCCTAAATTTGAATTAAGTCCCCAATAAATTTTTTTGGGGGGATTTAAAAATTAATTTTTACTGTTGCTGTGGTCCTTTTTGATCTGAGCAAAAGGTATTTTTTTTTTGGTTAAAATTCATAGCTTTTAGAGTGTTTTGCTTCATAAATATTGTATTCTGGTATAGAGTAAAATTAGGCCTTTTGATTTCATCTAAATTAATTCATTTAAAAGTTAATTCTTTACAATATATATGCATATGATTCAACATTATCATGTTTGTTTTCTATCACTTATTTAAAACACATAAAAATCGGCTGTAAAGGGTTAAAATTGTGTAAGATGCTGTAAGATGACAACAAATGTTAATGCAATACAACAAATTTATTTTTGTTACATATACAAATATGATATAATATAAGATTATTCAAACTTATTTTTTAAAATATTTTTTAAAGTATGTATCTTTTATGTGTATGGTTTTCATTCTTTTCATTTTAATTAAATAAAAATTATTTAACTACATTGGAAATAAGTCACTTTGTGAAAACACTCTTTTTTAAAATGTAAAGAATTGAAATGAAAGAAGACTTCATATTGGTTCAGACTTCAGAATTATATGTTTTATTGTATATGTTAGAGTTTTAAATGAAATTAATTGTTTTAGAAAAAAAAAATATTTCCATTGAACAGAGTAATGTTTTTTTTATTGTACCAATATAAAGTGAATTATATAAATTGTTCTAAAAGCCACAATATTACCCCGAGTAAAAAAGACCTTTTGCTCTAGTCAAAATGACCAGAGCAACATTAAAAATTAATTTTTAAATCCCCCAAAAAAGTTTATTGGGGACTTAATTCAAATTTTGGCTCTGCAGTCTGATTCTATAGGTGTCCTAGTATATTTTTGACCCCCCATTCAAAAATAGGTTAAAAACAGTTTAAAAGCATGACCCTGCAAGTCCAGATCCTTTACAAAATTTGTTACTCTAGTTTTTACTTCATATTTACTTCATTTTTATGCCTGGGTGATATATATATTTTTTTTTAAATCTTTGATTTTTTTCAGGGGTTTTCAGGGACATAAAATACAGAATTTGATAAGAGAAATGTAAAAGTTAATTGATCAATATAATTTCTAAGTCTAATGTTCATGTGTAAGTGAAAGGTTTATTTCAACCTGGAATATTGCAAACTTAAAAACTGTGTGGCCTTCAAATAACCTAGAATGTCAAGAAAAACAGGTATCTAAAAAAGATCCAATGATATTCTAGTACATGTCCCCTTAAAAATTTTTAAATTGCTGGTGCAATTCCATGCAAGTGGGTGCAATCCTGTTCAGGTGCAATTTCATTGGGTGCAGTTTCTCGCTGATGCATTTATGATATTGCAATTTTTTGGGTTTGCAGTTCTGTATGCATGATTTTTCAGTATGGCTCAGAATAGGATCTAATCCAGCGGATGTTTATCGGTTTCAAAGTCATACTGGAATATACAGTTTTCTGGATTTAACAGTTTTCATTTTGAACATAAAAAATCCGGCACCCATGTTCAATAATAAAAGATAAATAACGATTTTGTTTTCTCTTCAAATATTCAATTTTTAAAAGTACTTATATGAAAGTAAAAGGATGTATGTCTATCTGTCTGTACTGAAGTATCTCGTCAACCGCTGAGCCAATATGGGCCTCCTTTACAATGTACCTTCTGATAAGTCCAGAACCAAAAGCCTCTCAAGAGAAATAACCCCTATAAAAAAAGTGCCTCCCCCCTCTCATTTTTAAAAGCGAAGCTTTTCTATAATTAGGGTCGGTCCGTCCGTACGTCCGTCCGTACGTCCGTCCGTAACGGATAGCTCTTTTCGTTAATTTAGGCATGTTAGAATTGTCCTATCGATTTCAAATTTTGCACGGTAATTCCTTTAATAGTTAGGTACGATTTAGAAAGCGTAGCAACTCTATAATCATCACCAAAATGTCCGTACGTCCATTTTAAACATGTTGATTTTTAAAAATTTTTAACAACTAATTTTTATGTGATATAATCATCCGATTTATCTGATTTTTGGTATGTTGATTCCTGGGACAACAAAGTATAATGTAATAAACGAAGCAACTCTATAATCAAGTCCTTAAATGTAAGTATGTCCATAAACATTATCCTGAATCAAGCAGTTTTTCAACAAATTTACTTACAATTTTGCTTTGACTCTTATACATTTATATTATTATTATTCAGTTCTGACACTATACAAGTGTTAATGTCCGTTTGTCCTACCGTTTCAGTGCTTCGCTTTTATGGATGTTGTCATCCTTGTTTTTACTATGACTGTATCGTATAACGTAGAGTGTAGTTGGGGCGGGTTTTGGCTAACCAAAGCCAACTGCGACAACTAAAGACGATAAATTGCACCTACTACTACAGTAAAAGATGCGCGACATTCAAAGTCAGAGTTGGGGTAAATAGCTTGGCCCTAAACAGGCACATGTTATTAAAAAAATACGGCGTTAAAAGAACTAAAAAAGGTATTTTTTGGGATGTGATTGTTAGGGAAGCTTTATGATAAACAAAATTACCCCTTTTGTAAGGTTATAATGAATCATTACCGAAAAATATTTGGACACTGCACCTTGTAGAAAACCAATTAATATTTAATAAATGTACCAAAAGTTATAAAGCCAACATATAAGAGGATGTGTTTCCAGTATGGCTTACAAACAGATTAATATCCGCTGAATTAGAACCGGTTCTCAGCCGTACTGAAAAATAATGTATAGCATCGTTTTACAGATAATTTTCCTTGAGTAATAAAATAAAAACATAAGATTAAATTGTTTTCCTTTTAATAACCAAGTAAAGCTATAGTACGATGCGATAAATAACTATTCTCGCATTTGTAGATATTAAATTGGATGAAAATAGCATTTTTCTCATGATATAAGTACAATTATATGAGTCGCTCAGAAATTGCATTCTCCAAAAGGGTTAATTTATTTCATTACATATGGGGATGTATAACAAATTATCGTCAATTATCTTCCCCTTCAGATCTCTACGAATTTTATGAAAGCAAGGCTTATTCGACTATTTGGGTGCTTTTAATCAGAGTGAGATAGTTGGGACAGCTGACTTTTTATTACACTAGTCCCCAAAGTTTTATAATAACGTTTTCTTATTCGTTAGCTTAACAACTTTGGAGACTAAGTTAATTTTGACTGGTTGTTTCATTAAGTTTAGTGTTCAAGCGTTTCAACCACTAATTGTAATATCTACATAAGGGGATGGATATCAATTTATCGGCCATTGTTTTATCCCTTTAGATCACTGAATATTAATTACTACAGTAACTGTGCAGTAGCGCGCAGAGAGTTTTATCAGGGGTTATTCGAGACGGAAGGGGCTTTATCTTTCCCCACCCTTATGAACTACAGTCTTTTGGATCATGGAAAGAAAACGAAGTAGCTTTTGTTCTTATTCTAGCACCTGCAGGGAGCTTTTACCCTGCGGGGCAAACAATAACATTTACTTAACCTAACCTATCAAAAGCTGCTGTGAAAATACGACGAAACCCGCAACTTCGTTCTCTTTCCATGATCCGATTTATTTACTATTTAGAAATTAATGCGTCAGCTGAATTGTAAAGAGCGATTTTACTGAAGCTTGCTCGCGGCTGACGCACGGCCGCCGAGCCCTGATTAAAATAGTTTAATAAAAACGAAAGAAAATGATAATAGACCTTTATGTTGCAATCACAGAGTAGCTTTTCCATCAAAGTGTCTTGTCGAGCACTGAATAGTAATTTATTACATCGTATTATAGACAACTTACCGCCGCGGATATTTAAATGAAAAATTTTAAGATTTAAAACAGTTTTGATAGCCCCAATGGGCCAAAGTCCTGAGTAAATAAAACATTAACAGGGTTCTAATTTTATGATTTGAATTATAATATTCGTGGATTGTCTTTAATACGAGGTTATACATGATTTTTCAGTATGGCTACAAACCTGTCAAAACTGTTGTCAGACAATATGGCTTTAACAAAAAGTTGTCATAATTGACATGATATTGAAATGCTACGTTTAAAAGCGAAGCTTTCCATAATTAAGGTCAGTCCGTCCGTCTTGGACAGTTAACTCTTTTCGTTAATATTGACATGTTAGAATTGTCTTATTTTTTCAAACTTTGCATGGTGACAATTTAGAAAGCGTACAATCGTTACCAGAATGCCCGTACGTCCATATAAATAAGGTTGATTTTTAACCTTTTTGACAAAAGTTTTTAAGTGATATGATTATCTTTTTCGCAGGATTTTGGAAACACTGATTCCTTTTACAACAAGGTACAATGTTATAAGCGAAGTATCTCTATAATCAAGTTCTCAAAATATATGTATATTCTTAAACAGTATCCTGTATTTATGCAGTTTCGCAACAAATTTAATTGCAATTTTGTTTTGTTTTGTATGTCCTACCATTTCATAGCTTCGCTTTTTTGGATGCTGTCATCCTTGTTTTACAATATTTTGAAAAAATGAATCATGTATGACATAATAACGTAACGACATAATTTTGAGACCCTGTTTTAGCAGTTATTGGGATCTTATTTTACATATAGTTATTTATCGTTTCGTATTACAGACAGTTTTCCGCAAATATTAAAATTAAAAATTAAAAGATTAAAACCAGCGTTGTTAGCCCGAGGGGTCGGTCTAAGGCTCATGCTAATAAAACTGTTTTTAGTTTTAATATTCGTGGAAAACTGTTTAAAAGTAGAGGTTGATTCTTCTTTTTTATGTCTAAAGCTCTCAATTACTACTGAACTGATTTGGTTCTCTATTTTAGAAAAGCTTCAGATAGGTCTTATGAAGGTTTTAGGCTATTTCATATTCATATTGTTGTCTGCGGATCGTTTTAAGCTATTTTCTTTCGATATTAGGGGCGCAGTCCTTTATAATCATATCCTATTATATAAAGTAGTAAGCTTTTTTTTGTCTGTACCGAAGGATCTCACTGACCACTGAACCGATATGGTTCTCCTTTACAGGGTAGGTCCTGAGAAGGTTTATAACTATTTGATTGGAAGGTACTACCACCCTTCGAAGAGTAATTGCCCCTAAAAAATCCCCCCCCCCCCACCCTAAAAAAAATTCTTTACTTTTTCACAAATCGAATTCAGCCCACCCCTCCTCAAGTGACCCTAGAGGCCTCTAGCGGAGTAGCCGCTAGTTCTAGTAGTAAGTTTTGTATGAAGCTCTAAAAAAGTCTCTTAGAATTGATGATACATTTTAGGGGACGATTATAACTGTCTTGGGATGACCTTTCAAATCCCCGTCCGCCCCTAGTGGCTAGGGGCGAAGCAACTAGCATAATTTTTTCCAGTATGGCTTCAAAACCGATTATTATCCGCTGGATTAGAACCAGTTCTTAGCCACACTGAAAAATAAACCATCCAGTTTTCCACGAATATAAAAAATGTACTACCATAAGATTAAAACCAGTTTTGTAGTCCTGTGCCTTCGGCGTCTCGGGGCTAACAAAACTGATTTTAATCTTATAATAGTACATTTATAAATCCGCGGAAAGCTGTTTATAAAACGATGCGATAAATAAAAATTCCCAATGTTTGCTCTCAAAGTCCTGTATTATTATTTTGTTCTGGAAATTTGGAAAATAACAAGAATGATATTTTTGGACCGGGTATAGACCCTTTTCGTGGCAACGCCTCTTTAGGGCGTTTCTTTGATTTTCAAAGAAGCTTTTCTCCTATTTTTAGCCACTGCAGGGCTAATTGCCTAATCATGCAATGCAATCTCCAAACCTAAAATAACCTATCAAGTGCCATTGTGAACATACGACGCAACGCCCCTTAAGAGGCGTTGCCACGATATTTTTATGTCCTTCAAGATCTTTTGGCCAAATAAGATCAAAAACGCTGAGCTGTTCGAGCGCAGTGATATGTCGAAATATCAAACTGACAATAAAACAGAGAAAATGGAGATGGCTGGAGCACACTCTAAGGAAAGGACATGATGATTTAATTATTCAAGCTTTGATTTTGTAAAACCCCCCAAGGAAAGGGGAAACCAGGTAGAACAAAAACAACCTGGAGGAGGGAACTCTTAAAATGAGGAAATACCTTTCAGTGATGCCTCTACTCATGCGAAATGTAAAGAAGATTGGAGAACCATTGTGCGTGTCCTATGCTCTGGAAAGAAGAGATAACCGGCGATGATAGTGATACAAAAGTGGGGGGGGGGGGAAGGGGGGCATTTTTCAGGGAATTAAAGGGATAAGACAATGGCCGATAAACACATCCCCAATGATGATACAAAAAATTAACCCCTCTGTAGATTACAATTAGTGGTAGAAGCGTTTGGACACACAACTTAATGAACCAACCAATCATATTCCAATAAAAGTCTCCAAAGTTGTTCAGCCAAGAAATAAGAAACATTATTATAAAACTTTGGGGACTAGTATAATAAACAGCCCAATGTTTCCTCTCCCTTTGTTGTTTTTATGAGTTTAAAACTTTTAAACAGGAGTAGAACGCTAAAATTCAGCTGCCAGTTACTTGCGTGACGAAACGGCGGCTAAACCGCTGCTACCGCCGAAAAACCTTAGTGTGGTATATAGAGAGGGGTATAAAGATGGATGGGGGTGGACATCCAAGGGCATACAACCCCCCCCCCCCAAAAAAAAAAAAAAAATTTGTCGGTAGGGGGTGGGGTGGACAGTGGAAAAACACCCCTCCTGCACGATTTTGCAAGATACATTTTTTTAGCCCATTGCTCGCCTGCCATTAAAGAAAGACTGTTGATTTTATGTGAAGAAACAAAAATATGAAAATTTTAAAAAGTCTAAACTCAAAAATCAACGAGGTTAAAGACAGGAGGGCGGGTATAATGGATTGTAAATTACTCTTAAAGTACTCAATCTTATGATATTCGTTAGCTAAAAAAAACTTTGGGTACTTTTATTGAATTTTGATTTGCTGGTTCATAATTCACCAGCGGCTTTGCCACAGGACCAGTAGGTAAATTCCCAGAAGAGTAGAATCCAAACGGTTCAGTCGTTACCGAGATCTTAAGGGACAGATGGATGGACGTACAGACGGAAGAACGGACGGACAGACATCAAGCTACTTTGTATTATAGATAATCTACAGAAGAGGTAATTTTGGTTTATGACCATTGGGGATGTACACCAATTTATCGTCCATTGTCTTGTCCCTTAAGATCTCTGTGCTTGCGAAAGCAACGGACTGCCATACAATACCTAGTTATAGAAAATAGCTACGATCAAATGTTTGCTTTTCTAAAATCACGCTTGTTTTTCATGATTAAGATAAACTTTTATTATTTATTTAATATGTTTAACGATACAATGGATTTATTATTACCTGGATCTTACACCAGATTTTCATGTTCTATAATAAAGTAAACTTTCTAGCGGGCTAAAATAACGATCTCCCCGATCTCCCTCTTTTTACCCCTTCCCCTCTCATAATACGGGATAAATTGCCTGGCCAATAAATGCAAGGGGAAATAACAACCTAAATTGACAATAATTTTTCTCCTGTCATAATATCCACGTATATTCTACATCCATTAACGAGAGCTACATTGACGTAAATCATTGATATCTTTAATGTTTAATAAATTTTGAAAAGCTAATCTTTTCTTTAATTGGAGTCTGTCAAAACATCCATCTGTACATAACGGTTAGCTCTTATCGTTGTTAAAATTGTCCTATCGATTATAAACTTTGCATGTTGATTCCTGTAACCAATAGGTACGATTTAGAAAGCGTAGCAACTCCATAATTGTTACCATAAAGTCCGTGTTTCCATTTTTTGCTTTTTTTGACAATATTTTATTGTATGATATATTTATCCTATTTATCTGATTTTTGGAATATGGATACCTAGGACAACAAGGTACAATATTCCAAAAAATGTTGAAATATTCTGCATTTCAGCAATTTTTCATCAAATTGTTGTACAATTTTGTTTAGACTTGTCCGTTTGCCATACCAAGTAACTTTAGAGCTTCGCTTTTATGAATGTTGTCATGCATGTAAATTAAATTTATTTACTTAAAAAAGTGAACACTTTTTTTATTTGTCTTTATGATTGACGTCAATAACATTGCTATCTTTAAAACATTTTAACAGCAATAAAAATTTTATTTAGGAGCGAGGCCACTCTATAATTTACTTTGTCTGTCTGTTTGTCTGTCAGTTTATGTGATGAGTTTGTTAATACCAATAAAGCTATGCCACTAGAGGCCTCTAAAGGCACTAGAGGGTAGGGGAAAGCGATTCTTTTACTTTTAGTTTTAAAAGGAAACATAAAATAAAAGCAAATTTTCTTCTCTTTTTTTTTGGGGGGGGGTGTAACTTTCTATGTACCAATAAGAAGCTTTACTCTAAAGGATAACCATACATAGCTTTAGCAGTTTGGGAGATCCTTTGCTACAAAAATTAGAATGTTTTTCATTGCCTTTATGTCAGGTTCACGACATGAAACGATAGTTAGAGTAGGGGGAATGCCTTGGATTAAAACAGGCGCAACTCATCACCATGCACGTGTAGAACTTCTCAAACAAATGTCGTGCAATCAAATTGGTTGGTTGTCTGATGGGTGTTGATACCCTAGGCGATTGGGCACGTTATATTGCAATTTAAAATGCAGAGTATGTTCAAAGGTGACGTGGAGAGGACTTATACCCGAAGCGTCACCACACCCCTAGAGTCAATAGTCAAAAAACATCCTACGAAAAAAATAATTTAATTTCACAACCTTTGTGTGTAGGTGCTGTAAGTAAAGCCCTAATTAACACTACCTCCCCCTAAATTTAAAAAAAATATGTATATATGAGGGGAGGGAAGTTTGTTTGTTAGGTAACTTTAGGTTAGGTAGGGTTGGGATATATTGGGTAGACCCGCAGTGTTAGGGCCCTGCAGAGGGAAGGTTTGGAGGAAAACTCTTAACTAAATGAGGATTGAAGGGGGGGGGGGTGTCTGAAAGCGCTCAACAGGTTCTTTGTTTGAAATCACCAAATTTCAGTTATCGTCGTCACACGTCTGACTTTGCTGCATAGCTTACAAGAAAGTTTTTTAAATGCTTGTCCGATGTTTAAGATCTCAATAACCACTGAACTGATTGGGTTCTCTGCTTTAGGTAAGCTTCATATAAATGCTGTGATGGCTTTAGGCTATTTTATTTTCTGATTTGATTCTTGGGATGGTTTTCAGCTATTTTTAAGCTCTTACGTGCCCCTTAGAATACAGAGAGCCTAGATGCTAGGGACACAGGCACTAATCCTTATGATAAAGTAACAGGATGTCTGTATGTTTGTCTATCTGTTTGTACCGAAGGATCTCGCTAACCGTTGAACCGATATGATTCTTTCTTTACAGGGTAGCTTCTCATAGGTCAAAAGAAGTTTTGTAACTATTTTGGGGGAGGGTACCACCACCCTCTCAAGAAAAATCGCCCTAAGAAAAAAAAATCCCCATAAATTTTTATTTTCTTTTTTTTAAACTAAAATTAAATTTTGTTTTGCTTTTTCTTTTAAATCATGTGCCCCTAGAGGCCTCTGGTGGCGAAGCCGCTAGTTTTAAATAAAGTAGTATGGGTTTCTTATCTGGAGCTCAAGATCTCAATAAATACTAAAAAAAAATGATATGGTTCTTTCATTTAGGTAAGCTTCCCATAGGTCTTGTGATGGTTTTAGGCTATTTTAATTTATTAATTTTTAAAGTGGTACTGTGGTATTCGGCAACCGTGAGCCATGTCTATGGCACCCCTGATCTGGGGTTCGGTGGAGGGTCAATGGCCCTCCCCCGAGTCCTGGGGAAGGGGTCTAGTGACCCCCTCCCTACGCTTAGAATTAATGATTGAATCTGTCATGTTTATTATGGTTAACTGTATTCTTAATTCTCCCCCACCCTTTCCAGGGATGGGGGAATCATTATTGCCCAAACTGACCATTGTATATGTATTATTTATGCTTTTATGTTATGATTATTTATTCCTATCCATGTAATTATTGTTTGTTGTATATAGCTTCAGTATCTCTTAACCCTTCAATAAAGTGACAACTGAAAATAGATGTTGATCATTATCTAGTGAAAGCTAGAGAAGCGTAGCTTCTCTATAGTAAGGTGTCCACGTCTGTCACACTGCCGTAATCTAATTGAACTCCGGTGTCTGCCATTTATCCTCGGCGGATACCACAACTTTGGTGACAGCTGTGTGAGATTACGGCGAACCACAAGTGTAGAGCAGACGCGCATCTGAGGCTAAGGTACTCCCAGCAGTGAATCTGGCAAAACTGACGCAAGCAACCTGAATTACCCACCCTGGACAGCAAAGTTTAGCTCTGCATCCGGCAGTTGTGGAAGCGAGACAGCGAAATCTGACGAATAACCGCGAGCAGCGCTGATATCTAACGGAGAATTGAGCGCCAAAAGGGCTGAAACAGGCCTGCGGACCGGCTGAAACAAGCCAAATAAGTGTAAACGGCTGGAAATAGGCCAACTTTACTGCAAGAAATAGCAGGATCCGAACCAGTGGCGCTAGCAGGACGGGACATTCCCTGCCGCCATCAGCCGGATTTGGATCAGCGGCGCTAGCAGGACGGGACATTCCCTGCCGCCGATAGGCTGAAACATGCCACATAGCTGCAAGCTGCGAGCTAACATACGAGTGTAGTGCACCAGAACAGAGAAAAACTACGTCAACCCCGAGTATCCTGAGAAGCTACAACGCAGCCACCCATCTAGAAAACAGATATTATATCACATTTGCAGGGATTACCACCCTAGTGTGATGGCCAAACAATAGATTTATGAGCAAAGCTTGGCAAACAAATTGTTGTGTTGTGATAAATCTAAGAATAGAACAGGCTTGGATTACTGTGTATTGTGATAACAGCTAAAAATAGAACAGAGTTGGTAAACAAATCTGTTATGCAATTGTGATAAGGACAAAAATAGAAGCTAGATGTAATATAATCAAAACAATCTCAAGCCCACAGCACAACAACAATACACCCCTTATTCCAAGGGAAAGGGAGGGGCCCCTATCCATTGAAGGCAAATACAATCAGGGTGATATAATAGATAAGCCTAAGATTAAGAAGAAAAGGCCCTATTACACCAGCACACAGTTACCCCCCCTCCCTCACAGGGGGAACGGACGGAGTTACCCCCGTCCCCTCACGCGCTTCCCCCTTCCTACCCACACTAGACTAAGTCCGTCTGTAGTGTGGAGCTAGCGATCGGATACACAGAGCGCCATTCACGGGTAGCGCAACAGAGTGCGGAAAATATCATAAATCCAACGGACGAAGCGGACCAATGAGAGAGCGAGTTGAGGGGTGAGAGCGCGTTTTCCCCGTGTGCGCGGATTGGACGGCGCGAACACGCGTTACAAGGACAGGAGATTTCACGCACACACACACACACACACACACACACACTCACACCAGAGCGGAGCTACTCCATAGCATTTAACAGGGGTATTTTTAGCAAATAAAGAATTGCAAGTTTCTTTCCTTCTAGCTCTAGTGTGATAAGGGAAAACCCAATCAGTTCCTGACAGCAGTTCAGACCCTCAACATCTATCTACCTCTACCAGCCTACCCTACAACCTCAACACCTAACTAGTGATAAGTACAGCTAAGTTATATCTTTGTAACTAAACGCCCAACCTAGTGATACAAACAGTGTTGGCTGTTAGGCTAGGAAGCCTCAAGTGACAAACCATTCAATTTTAGTACTGTATAACTTTGTGCCCGCCGTTTCACCGTTGACCCAATGGACCAGCATCAAGCCCCAGGAGGTGACCAAGCCCCAGGATGGCTCCAGGATGACCCTCAGCCGGCCCCAGCCGAGTACCGCAAGCTGATGCTGAGCAATCTGCCGGAGTTTAGAGGGCCGCCCAAGCAATCCTGGTCGGCACATATCCGCAGACTTGAGATGTCATGGGCGGCTTACCGCGTACCACCTCATGATTCCCTCAACCGCCGCAACGCCCTACTACTGTCACTGGTAGGGCAAGCGGCAGAAATGGCGTCCCATCTGTTTGGCGAGGCAGGCCAAGCCTTGACCTACGAACAGGTCAAGACCGAGTGTGAGTTGCTATTTCGCCCTGCTTTTGAATCCCAAACGCTTAAACAAGCGTTTAGGGATTACAAGCAACACTCGACAGAACCTATACAAGCGTACATATCAACTAAGTGCGCCTTGTATAGGGACGCCTACAACCATGAGGATCTTGAGTTGTTGGTGGACGAATTAAATCGTGGAATTCGTAACGCCAACGTAAAACGCCTCATGATGAACCATGAAATTACGAGTGTACCTGAGTACACTCGTAAGGCCATGTTCACCGTGACCATGGTTACTAAGCAGCTGAAGGAAGGTGTGTGCTTAGTGGACTCGACCGACGGGCTGACTGGATCTGCCTGCATCCAGTTGCCCCAATATGACGAGTCGGAGCCAATGGAGATTGGCTCCTTGGCTCCGGGTCTCCACCAGATGGGGAAGGTCGCTCCAGATGACAAGGTTCCAGGCCGCTGCTACCGCTGCCAGGGGAGAGGCCACCGAGCTCGAGACTGCCCAACGCCTGTGGAAGTTAGCCTAGAGGAGAGACGTACCCAGCCACGCCGTGACCGTTCTGCCAAGTGTGAGCGTTGCCACTATGACGGTCACACGGCGGCCGATTGTAGAGCCGACTGGGCCCAGGTAGCCAGCCGCAGGCGCACCGCCGACAAGGGTGCCCCTCCAGGGAAGCCCAGCAGAGTGGCCCATATGGAAGGGAGCGCGCCCCCAGCACCACCACAGCAAGCAGCCGCCCCCAGAGCTGCGGACCGAGCCGATGGGATGCCGCAGTTTGGGACTGTCCCAGCTAGGATCAACGTACTGGGCGGCGCGGCTGAACCCAACCGGGTTGGCCTAGGCTTCAGTCTTAACCATCTGGGGCCAGAGCTGATACAGCCCAACAACATAGCCGAGCCAGAGGTGCTGAGGCCCCAGCCTTTTAGCCTCAACATGATGGAACCTGCCCGACTGAGCCTACCCAGCAAGAGTGGAGAGGCGCTGCCCAGCGTCCCTGAGACGGTGTATGGGGAGGCCCTGGCAGCCGCTGAACGAGAGAGGCAGGAGGTGCTAGCCAGCACCTCTGCATCGATGTATGGGACGCCACCCGGCGTCGCCACCTGGGATGATGGGGGGGTGCTATCCAGCGCCTCCCACCTGGTGCCTGGGGCGACAACCGTCGCCGCCACCGAGATACCTGGATCCTGGAACGAGCCAGCCTCCAACCTGATGTCTGGGGCGACAACCGTCGCCGCCACCGAGAGACCTGAGTCCTGGAACGAGCCAGCGGTCCCAGAGGAAGGGGTGACACCCGTCACCCCCAGTCAGCCAGCGCCACCAGCCTACAGGGAGAGCCCAGCTACATGCCAGCCAGCGCCACCAGCCTGCAGGGAGAGTCCAGCTAAATGCCATCCAGAGCCCCCTGCCAGCCAAGGGAACCCAGCTGCTCAACATCAGGATAAGTTGAATTTGTTAAATGTGTTGTATCCAAAATATTGTAAACACCCAGCCTTGCCTGTGCCCCCTGCACCTGAGGCTGGGGAGATTGAAATTTGGGAAAATAAGGACTTGCCTGTGCCACATGCACCTGAGTTCCTAGGGCAGGGGAGGGCAGTGAGTAAGGGCGAGCCTGTGCCACATGCACTTCAGCCCCATGCCACTGGGCATGCCTTGGACAAGGGAAGGGAGCACTTAGGGCTAGGGGAGCCGACACCCAGGCAAGTGCCAGTCGCTTGCCAGTCTGTCATTGGGGAGGGTATCGGGGTGCCTCGGCCGCATACAGATAACGCTCAATGGAAATTTGTATCTAGCCAGGAGCAGCCCAGCCGTGTCCAGCCCCAAGAAGCAGCCGTGACCAGAGCTGAAGATCCCCAGCCGCGTGTACGAGGAAGATGGTTACCTGGAAGCCTCTCCCATTGGTGGATGGTCCTGTGGGGCCTCCTGCTGGCAGCCGTGTGGCCTACAACCAGCTACGTCCTGGTGGGGTGGGACTGTGCCAACCCCACCCATGTCACGTCTTACAATAAAGAAAAGATGTGTGACACGGAGCCCCTACACCAGGAGGTGCCCCTGGGCCATGAAGTACACGTCCTGCAGCAAGTCAAGGTGAGGGAAACCACTGGGTTCAGCTGTCAGCTCACCGTGTCCCAGTGGACATTCAGGTGTGGGGTATGGGGTCACCTCAAGGTGACCTCGGTCCCCACCCTCATGAGGCCAACCAAGATAGACCCAGAAGCGTGCCGAGACCTGGCCAGGAACCGAGTATACACGTTGCCAGGCAAGACCCAGCCACTGACGTTCCAGCTGAACCACCCCCTGTTCTTCACCATCGACATGGTGGGCGCCCTCGTCAACAGCCCCGAGGGGGTGGGTTGCGAGGGGGAGGACGTCCACTTTGAGGGCCAGCTCTACCGCAACGAATTAGTGCTCCAGGAGCGGCGGCTGCTGGTCAAGGAGGAGACCTATGTGGTGGAGGATGGACGGGTGGAGTCCCAGTCTGACCACCTGACCCTGGAGTGTCCCCATTCTGAGCTGTCCTGCATCACTGGGGAAGCAACCTACGTGTGGGACCACCTGGGAAGAGATTGCCCCTTGAGGCTGATCCGTAGCCTCCAGCCCAGCCTGGTGATGGATGCATATCTGGTTGACCATCAGGCCCAGTTTTTCATCAACATGACCAACCCCACCTCGATTGTGAACTGCGACTTCGAGGCCCATGCCACCAACCATCCAGCGTTGTTCGTGGCAGCTGATCCAGCCGCGGCTGCGCTGCCCAGAGTGTCGGCCAGGGATGTTGACGTTCCCCTTCAAGCACAGATCCATGCAGGTTATATTGGGTTTACCCTGGAAACGCGCATGAAAAGCACTGCAGCAGAAGAAGTAGCGGCCAACTGCTGGAAGCTCCAGCAACTAGATCCGGCCCACCCGGTGCGTGTCCAGGGGAGCACGTTCTCGGTACTGAGGGGAGACATCCTGCTGCAGCTGACCTGCCAAAGGCACAAGTACGTTGTCCGCGAACACAAGGAGTGTTGGGACAAAGTGCCAGTAGAGCCCACAGGTTTTGTAGACGCTGTGACACGGGTATACAGTGAGCACGCCACCAAGATTCCCTGCTCCTCCACCTACCCCCTGACTGTGCACGCGGAGGAAGGCTGGATAGAGTTAACCCCTGCTCCCAAGAAGAGGCCACCCCCGCTGGATACGCCTAAGCAGTTGTTGACAGAACCCTTAGATGACTTCAGCTCAGGTGGTTTGTATTCGCAGGCTGAGTTGAACGACTGGCAACAACTGCTGGCGTTCCCAGCATACAAGAGTGCCATGCTGACCGGCCTATCCTATGGCTCCTGCGTTCAGCAAGGCAGCTGTTCGGCCACAGGAGACCATGGGATAGTGTCCTACAACATTGACCGACTGGCGGAGGAAGGAGAGGCAGCCCTGGATGTCTGGGCAGGATTTAGACAAGCCATCCACGAGTGGGGAGATGGCGCAGCCATACTGTGCTTGCTGTTGTTGATCCTCAAACTGCTGGGGGACCTAACCATCATTTCTCTGGCAGCAGCACAGGGAGGAGTCCGGGCAGCCCTGAATGCGATATCACAAGTGTTCCTGTACCATCCAGCTTTATATAGGAAAGCGCTGGCTAGAGCCAGGCTCAACCATGCCAAGTCCCGGGACTTTTCAGTGGACTGGGATGCCATTCCCATCGGCAGGGAAGCAGCCGAGGAAATGGTGTCTATGAAATCAACTGACAGCGGGCATGACCGCCCAGGTAGGCCAGGACCGCCCTCTGGCAGACCCCGCGGCCCCTCAGGAGGACAGGCCGCTGCTCAGACAATCAACCTGGCAGCCAGTGCCCCAGCCGCTGCCAACAACAACCAGCAGGCCCCACTGCTGACCGTTCCAGCAACAACTGTGCCACCAGCAAACCTGATACCTGCCGGCGCTGACCAACGTATCCAACCCAAGTCAGCCTCTGCCTTCTATCCCACATTGGGAGCCCATCAACCCTAAGAAGATACTCACCACTAGGATTCCATTGAATCATTATCGTTTGTATATATTTTAGCCCTAAGGAGCGGGCCGAAGGCCTCAACCACTGTCGGAAGTCTGGTAGGGAAACCACCTCCCAGCCTTCCGAGGGGAGAGTTGTGGTATTCGGCAACCGTGAGCCATGTCTATGGCACCCCTGATCTGGGGTTCGGTGGAGGGTCAATGGCCCTCCCCCGAGTCCTGGGGAAGGGGTCTAGTGACCCCCTCCCTACGCTTAGAATTAATGATTGAATCTGTCATGTTTATTATGGTTAACTGTATTCTTAATTCTCCCCCACCCTTTCCAGGGATGGGGGAATCATTATTGCCCAAACTGACCATTGTATATGTATTATTTATGCTTTTATGTTATGATTATTTATTCCTATCCATGTAATTATTGTTTGTTGTATATAGCTTCAGTATCTCTTAACCCTTCAATAAAGTGACAACTGAAAATAGATGTTGATCATTATCTAGTGAAAGCTAGAGAAGCGTAGCTTCTCTATAGTAAGGTGTCCACGTCTGTCACACTGCCGTAATCTAATTGAACTCCGGTGTCTGCCATTTATCCTCGGCGGATACCACAGTACCACTTAAATACAGAGAGCCTAGATGCTAGGGGCGTATCCACTAGTCACATTACATTGCAGATACACACACACACACACACACATACACACACACACACACATACACACACACACACACACACACACACATACACACACACATACAGATAAAGATAGAATAAATTATAAAACCTTGATTAATTAATAATTATAAAAAGCGAAGCGACTCTATAATTTGTGTTGTTCTCCAGTCTATAACATTATGGGCGAAATGTGATTTTATCGGCTGCTATTTAAAATAGACTGCTGATTTTATTTGTGAAGATTCCCTATACAAATGAGCATCAAGTTTATAATTTACATCGGTGTGAAAGCACCTAATGATGATACACAAAATTACCCCTTCTCTGTAGATTAAAATTAATGGTTAAAACGTTTGGACACTCAACATAATGAATCAAACAATCAAAATTCACGAATGTCCTCAAAGTTATTACGCCAACGAATAAGAAAACGATATTATAAAACTTTGGGGACTAGTGTCATTAACAGCCCATTTTGCCATCTCTCTATACTGCTGCTAAGACAAAAACATGATGAACATAAATGTATTTTTTGTTGCTTTGAAAAAATTGTGTAAAAAAATCTGGAAAATCATGAAAACTGATAAGAAGTTTTTCACTACTCTTTTTTAAATGGAATAAATCCGCCAAAAATCAATATTATTTAAAAATTTCTTTTCTAGCTGTCTACTTACAGCCACTATTAGATAAAAGTCGATTTAAATTTTTTTGGATGTCCCGATTTTTTTCAAATTTTTCAAGGAATAAGAAAACGTTATTATAAAACTTTGGGGACTATTGTAATAAACAGCGCATTGTCCTCTCTCTCTCACTCTCTTGCTCTCTCTCTCTCTCTCTCTCTCTCTCTCTCTCTCTCTCTCTCTCTCACTGGAAGTTATACATCCTCAACTTATCTTTTCATTTTTTTAGCCATACTATGCCCATGTTAAGTTACCATTAGAACAAGGATGACAACATCCATCAAAGCGAAGATCTGAATGGTAGGACAAACGAGCATTAACACTTGTAGAGTGTCAGAACTGTCGAAAAAACATTTTGTTAAAAACATGTTAAAAAGGACGTACGGACATTCTGATAACGATTATTGAGTTGCTACCCTTTCTAAGTCGCACCTAACTACTACAGGAATCACCATGCAATGTTTGAAATCGATAGGACAATTCTAACATGTCTGAATTAACGAAAAGAGCTAACCGTTACGAACTGACGTAAAGACGGACGGACTGACGGAAAAGCTTCGCTTTTAAAAATAACTGCCCTATATCACTAAAATCTGTACACATTGTAACCAATAGTATGATCGGTTTGGATTATCTCTTTTCGACATCCATAGATCGCAAAGCTATAAAATCAGACGGTAGGGCAAAACGAACATAAAAACTTGTAGAGTGTCAGAACTTAATAAGCAGAATATAAATTTATAAGTAAAGGATAATGATACATAAGGACATTCTTACATTTTTAGGACTTTATTATAGAGAAGCTTCTCGTATACCATTGACCACGTAGTCTTAGGGGTCATTACTTCAAAATTCAAACATCAGAATGTTTGAAATAGACGTACGGATAATACATAGAGTTGCTACTCTTTCTAAATCGTACCTATCTGTTACAGGAATCATCATACTGCATCGTTTGAATTCGATAGGACAGTTCTAACATGTATAAATTAACGAAAGAAGCTATCCGTTACGGACGAACAGACCAATCCTAATTATATAAAAGCTTTGAAATAGCGTAAAAATCCTGGAAAAATGTTTTTAATAAAAACAAATGTTATGATTAAATAATAAATGAGTCAAATTTGCAGGGATCTAAAGGGATAAGATAATGGGCTATAAATTGATGTACATCCACAATGTTTATACACAAACTGACCCTTAGATTACAATTATTGGATATTCAACTTAATGAACCAACCAATCAAAATTCAATAAAAGTCTCCAAAGTTGTTAAACTAACCAATCAAAAATCATTGATTTAAAACTTTGGGGACTAAAATAATAAACAGCCCAATGTCCCCTTCCTGCCTGCAAATTTGTCTATAAGTATATATTATATATATAGACATATGTTTTCATATATAATCAATAATTTAAACAAGTATTATAACATCCATAAGTACTAAAGTAGTGAAGCTACCAATTTAAAAAAAAATGCAATTGAGAGGGGACAATAAGCTGTTTATTACACTAGTCCCAAAAGTGTATAATAACGTTTTCTTATTCGTAGAATTAGCAACTTTCGGGACGATAGTGAATTTTGGTTAGTTGTTTTATTAAGTTGAGTGTTCAAACGTTTTAACCAATAATATTAATCTCCAGATGTGATGATTGTATGTATCGTCATTGGTTATGTACATCAATTTATTTTATATAACACCAAGCGGCTACGCCCCTCCCTAAAGGCCTCTAGGGGCACATGAGGAATGGGGTTGGAGTCAAACCCTCACCCTCTCCAATTTTTAAAATTTAGTTCCAAAAAGCAAAAGTTACAAAAAATAGGGGGGGGGGGAGGGGTTTATTCCACATAAACCCTCCCAGGATCAATGAGAAGCTACACTCTAAAAGAGAACCATGTCGGTTAAGTGGTTAGCAAACAAAAAAAAGCCTACTACTTTATATAGTAGGATAACAGATGATTATAGAATGGTATTATCCACTAAGAACAAAAAGACGGATTAACAGACCGACGGACAAAGTAATTCAAAGTGTAGCTTCGCTACTTGAAAAAATTTCCCCCCTTACATGTAGAAATCTAGAAAATCCCCAGGGAATGAATGGGGGGGGGGGGTAGGTAGCTTAGTGCAGACTTCAGGGAGAAAGGGGACATTTGTATGTTTATTACACTTGTCCCCAAAGTTTTATAAGTTTTATGTTTTCTTATTCGTTAGCTTAACAACTTTGGGGTTTTTAATTTTTATGTTAAAAAATTTCAACCGCTCATTGTAATCTACAGAAGGGAAAATTTTGTTAATAATCATTGAGGATGTAGAACAATTTATCGGCCATTGTCTTATCCCTTTAGATCCAAGGAAGACTTTCTTACACCACCCCCTCTCTCCCCCCGACTTGTTCCAAATTAGGAATACACCCTTTCTCCAATAACACACTATTCCCCTCTCTCTAGAGTAACTTAAGAAATTCCCCTTTGCACTAAACCATAGAAAAATATATAAGAATCAATATGATGTATAGTAACAACTATTTAAATTATTTTTCCAGGAATAAGGTATATAACCAACAAGCAAAATAAATCTAAAATAATATTTGGGGGGGGGGGCCAATGGAGAGGTTGTCAATTTTATGATGTGTTGCCACCCAACGACAGCTGAAAAACAAATATAGGTTTCGTGATTTTTTTTCTAAAGAAGGTGTATCAACTATTTTTTTTATAGCAAGCCGGTTCTTTTAGTAAGTAGTAGATGTAAAATTTTTCATAGAATTCAGATATGCAATCGTTTTTTTTGTAGACCTCTTATTTTTTAAGTAATTTAAGTTTAAAAAAAAAAAATTAAGTCGATTTTAAGGTACTAAAATGCAACAAAAAAAAGAAAGAAAATGGTCATTATGAACAAAAATAGTAAGATCTTTAATTTGACACCTTACTTTTTCAATTCTGTCAGGTAATTATTGAAAAAATCTATTTTTTTAAACCCACGAGAATAAAAACTTTGAACTTAATTTTATTATTTCACAAATAAAAAAATATGGGTTCATATATACCATTAGAATCAGAAAAATATTACGAATCCATTGTAAGCAAAATTGAAAAAAAAAGTTTACAATATAGTATATAAACTACAATAAAAGGAATTATATGAAAATATCATATTATGTTGTACAGGCAACGTCTTAATTCTTCAATTGAGTATAAAAATGGGAAGGGGGTAAAGAGGGGGTAAAGAGGGTGTAAAAAAGGGAAGACAATAGTGTTGTCTGAACAAAAAAAATAATTGGCCATTTCTGTAATTTTTTAATTTTTTATTTTTTTTCAATTTTGCTTACAATGGATTCGTAATATTTTTCTGATTCTAATGGTATATATGAACCCATGTTTTTTATGTCTGTTTGAGAAAATATTTAGGTCTAAAGTTTTTATTATACCGAGGTTAAAAAAATAGATTTTTTCAATAATTACTCAACAGAATTTTAAAAGTAAGGTGTCAAATTAAAGATCTTACTATTTTTGTTCTTACTGACCATTTTCTTCTTTTATTTTGTTGCGTTTTAGTACCTTAAAACCGACTTAATTATCTTTTTTAAAAACTTAAATTACTTAAAAAATAAGAGGTCTACAAAAAAACCGATTGCATATTTGAATTCTATGAAAAATTTTACATCTACTACTTACTAAAAGAACCGGCTAGCTATAAAAAAAAAAGTTGATACAACTTCTTTAAATCTTTGTTGGTATAATCTGTTATTTTCTGTGTATCACTTCAAAATCGATTAATATCCGGTAGATTATAACCTGTTTTCAGTCATACTAAAAAAGTTATGCCTAGCATCGTAGTATATCTAGTTTTCTAGGAATATAAAATGTACAATCATAAGATTAAAACCAGTTTTTTTCAGCCTGTTCCTTAGACATCTTGGGGCTAATAAAAACTGGTTTTAATCTTATAATTGTATATTTTATTTCTGTGGAAAACTGTTTATAATTCGTTGCAAGAAATAACTATCATACTATTAGAAAGTCTTAAGGCATATTCAGTAAAAGGTTAAGTATTGTTTTTTTTTTCTTCTTATGTTTTCTTATTTATTCACTCTCACACTCTCCCTCTCTCTCTACTCTCTCTATCTCCCCCTCTCTCTCTCTCTCTCTCTCTCTCTCTCTCTCTCTCCCTTGCTCTCTGTGCTTTTCTTTTTCTCGACTTCTATTTAAGATAGATTGGTGGTTTATTTATTTGTCCCAAATATATTTATCCCAATATACAAATTACGACTCACATGAAAGAGACTAGCCTTGAGGCTAGTCTCCTTCATTCTACACCAGTTGAGGCTAGGGTTCTTCATCCTTAAAATTTACGAGATATCAAGAAGTAATATTATATCTATTCCGATTAGATAGAATTTTTGGAGGCTAGCTTTCTTCACATTAAGACATTTGAGGCTAGCTTCCTTCATTCTATGATTTAGATGCTAGTCCCCTTCATGTGAGCCCAAATTACTTTGTCTGTCAGTCCATTGCTTCATAAGCTTATTTTTGGGATTTTTTTAAGGATATTGTTTTTTTACAACTATTGTGCTACTTATGAATATAATCCAGTGTACGCCACTTTTGTGCCAATCAACAAAATAGAGAGGGGACAATATGCTGTTTATTTTTAATAGTACCCAAAGTTTTATAATATGATTTTCTTATTCGTTTTTTAGGAACTTTCTTGGGTTGCTTCATTAAGTTGAGTGTTCAAAAATTTCAGCCACTAATTTTTAATCTACAGAAGATAATTTATGTAATTTTATGTATCATTGAGGAATATACATACATCAATTCATGGGCCATTGTCTTATCCCTTTACATTCCTTAAAATTTACCTTGAATGAATTGTTTAACTTGATATTCTAATGTTTTTCTTCTATGTACAACAGACCTAGAAATTGGTTAATGAATTCCCCCTTACTTCCCCCACCCCCTTCCATCTACACACACCCTACAACCACTGGTTACCAATAACCTCTAGGCTTTTAGTAAATAAGATTATTTCAAGAAGAAAAAAATATGAATAAAAAATATAAAAAAATAGTTATAGGAAATAGATAAATAAATTATTTAGAAATAAAGCTGAACTTTTGTAAATATAATTATCTAACAAATTAATTTTTAAATTAAAATTAAAATATTTTGAAAATTATGTTGGTTTACTAAAAGCCCGGCCATATTGCGGAAACTGTATGTGGCCTCTGAGAAAACCAGTCCTAGTAAGTGCGGCTTAACTGTACCCAGCAAGTGCACAATTTTTCCAAGAAATTTTATCAAATAAAACATGTTAAACACCAAAAAAAACTGAAATTGAGATACAATGATTCTATTTTGTTGACAAAAGTGAGTTTTCAAACATAACATTCAAGATATCAATGAAAAAAGAAATTAAAAAAAAAGATTTGCATTATACATAATTTAATATTCATTATATTGTGTTTTACTATTAAATAATGTAAAAATTTCTATAAAAAAAGATTATTTGTTTTATTTAAATTATATTTAGTTATAGTTATTTATAGAAATAGTATTGTGCACAGCTTTCCACGGATAAAAACATGAAGACATTTTATCAACATTCGAGGAAAGTTGTCCGTAATACGATTCTATACATTATGGATGAGAACCGGTTCTAATCCAGCGGATATTAATTGGTTTCGAAGCCATAATGAAAAATTGTTTCTGTAATTCATTAAAGCTAATTTTGATACAAAGTAGTAAGGTTTTTTTGTCTGTCAGTTAAGATCTCTCTAATGACAGAATTGTGTAAGCATGCCCATTTTAAGGTAGATTTATAGAGAGCCTGGGCAGGGTTTTAGCCATTTTTCTAATGAAATGTAATTGTACAATGTCCTTACAGACTAGGGGTGAAGCCGCTAGTATACAAATGAAGAATTTTTATTCATGTTTTGAATAGTTATTTATCGTATAGCTTTCCATGGATAGTAAAATTAAAAGATCTTTAAATTAAAAGAAGTCCCAGGCCAATAAACCTGGTATTGATTTTATGATTTTTGATTTATTATTGGTGGGCATTGTTTATACAATACGATACAAGTTTTTTTTTCAGTTTTCAGTATGGCTGAGAACCAGTTCTAATCCAGCGGATATGAATCGGTTTTGAAGCCATAATGGAAAAAGCCTCTTATCTATAGCCATTTTAATTCAACTTGAGGGCTCGGCAGCCGCGCGTCAGCCGCCTGTAAGCCTCAATGAAATCAAAATTTTACAATTTAAAAATTTAGCTGCCAGTCAAAACCTGACCAAAATATGGCAATCCCCCTCTTTTCAAAAAAAATAATTCAAAGCATCCAAACAGGTTTAAATTTGAGGCTTTGTCGCGGCGGCCACGCGGTTGCCGCGCCTCTTTAAACAAAGAAACCATCTACAAATCAAAGAATTCAAAGTTTAGTGAAAAATACTTATTTGATAAATATGAAAATTTAGTGATCAATTTATTGGTGTAATCCCATCTCTATATTCAAGTTATGAATTCCAAGAAATCTATACCAACCAATCACTCAAATTTAGCTCAAAATCACTGCGAAACAAAATCAGCTTGTGAAAAAAAAATCCGGGAAAATTGATGCAAAGACGACTTTCTCAGCGCATAGCTGCTGCACTCTGTCCTGTACCTGGCTTAACATCTGGATACACTAAAGTTTTGGCGCCAAATTTTGAAAATTCAAAATGGCGGCGCCGACGGATGAAAGCCGGGAAAGGACATCGTGAAGCAGTTTGTTTCATCATACTAGCCAGCACAGCAGCCAGCTCAGCAGTAAGGATTCTCAGAGAGAGAGGGGGCAATGGGGTGTTTATTACACCAGTCCCAGAAGTCTTATAACAACCTTTTCTTATTTGTTGGATTACTAATCTAGGGGACTTTTATTGAATTTTGATTGGTTGGATCATCAAGTTGAGTGTCCAAACGTTTTAACCATTAATTGTAATCTACAGAAGGGAAATTTTAAATTTATCAGCCATTGTCTTATCCCTTAAGATCCCTAAGTTAGGATTCTACATTTAAGATAAGCAAACAATTGTTGTATTCATTGTATCTTGAATTTTGATTTTTATGTGTTCAATTGTAGGATTTTATATTGATAATATTTTATGCCTTTTTGAAATCATAATGCTATATGTTGATACAAGCAGCGACGCCCCTAGGAGGGGCCTCTAGATACACTTGAGACAGGAGGAGGGGAAAATCATTATAAAGGAGAACCATAACGGTCCAACGGTACAAAAAGACATACACACAGACAGACATTCTTTTACTTTTTTATAAGGATTATATATAAAATACATTTTTATTATTGTAATATAAAATTTGTTTCATTGTATATTGTTTTGTAAAAAAAATCAGGGGTTTTCCCACAAAGTGCCCGTGGAGCACTGTATCCCCACTCCCATAATTATTTAAATGAATTAAAAATCAGTAGGGGGAGTTTTTCTAGACCCTAACCCTGTGGGGTTACCCAGTAACCAATATAACCTAACTCAATCAGACTTAAAGTAATAAAAAAAAATAAACGACAATAAACTACGCCCCATCGCCACTCTTGTTTTCAAATATATTTCAAATTAGGGAGGGGGGGAGGGGTATTTTTTCGTAGGCACTAAACCTGTGGGACTTTGCCTGAGGCAACTAACCCTGCAGCGATACCTAGTACCCAATATGACCTAACCTGACTTAAAGTAATAAATATAAATACCCCCCCCCCCCCTCCATATTTGCAATAATGTTTTAAATTAATGAGGAGAGGAGGGAGGGGGGGGGGTCGGTGCTCAACAAGGCATTTTAAGTTAAATCTCAGAGAGAGAAAGAGAGGGGACATTAGTCAGTTTTTTTAGTCCCCAAAGTTTTATAATAACGTTTCCTTATTCGTTGGCTTTACATCTATGGGGACTTTAGTCAATTCTGATTGATTCATTCCTTAGGTTGAGTGTTTAAACGTTTCAACGACTAATTTTAATCAACAGAAGGGTTAATTTTGTGTGCCATCATTGGCGATGTATATCAATTTATCTGCCATTGTCTCATCCCTCTTTATCGCTGGTCAGTTCAGGTCTATTTATCAAGCGGCGCATTTGCAAATAAGACCAAGAATAAATTTATCCACAGCTCTGAAAATCTTGAAGAATAAATTAATCTTGATGAATTAAATCAACTTTAACAGTGGCAATGGATATAGAATATACGTGGATGATATAACAGGAGACAAATTTTAGGTTGCAATTTCTCCTCGCTTTTATTGGTCGGGGGCCGTTCTCCAACAGGAGGGGAGGGGATGGGGGAAAACGTTATTTTAGCCCGCTACAGAGTTCACTTTATTATAAACCGTAAAATTTGGTGTTAGATCCAATTAATAATAAATCCATTACATTGGCGCGCACAGGGTTTTTAAAACAAGCATATCAGATTATTCCTATTTGATACAGGACTCATCATACACAGTTTTAAATTGATTGTACAATTCTAACATCCCTAATTTTACAGTAAGGATCGAAAAATCCGTACCTCGTTTAAAAAACCGATACAACCTTATATAAAAGTAACAGTATGTGTGTCTGTACCGAAGGAACTCGCTAAACCCATATGGTTCTCCTTTACTGTGTAGCTTCTCTAAGATCCTTGGAAGGTTTATAACTATTTTAGGGGAGGGTACCACCACCCTCCGAAGAATTAACCCACCCCCCTAAAAACATAGTTTTACTTTTCTTTTTAAAATTAAAAGTGGAGGGGTTGACTTCCCCATTTCAAGTGCCCCTAGATGACTCTAGGAGCACAACCGCCAGTGTATAATACAGTGAGGGAACTGACTACTTCAAGAATATAAATTGCGTGTAGAATAAAATAAAAAATAAAAAATCTTGGATTAAATCATTTCAATGAAATATTGGAGCATAGATAAGTAATAGTATTTTTAAAGAAAATATTAAAAAGAAATTTATATACAAGTTCTGCAAAAGTAACAGGATGTCTGTATATATATGTGTGTGTGTTTGTTTGTAGCCTAATATCTCACTAACAACA